>NC_134690.1:148189004-148294004 GCF_050947455.1 Rhinoderma darwinii
TTACGAACTGCTGTAGACTTTCGTATAGACTGAGACCTGGTCAGCTGTCTCTCCACTACGGAGGAGCGGCCTAGTGGGTCCACATTCCCTGTGACCGTGACAATATGTAAAGACTTGCTTTATCTGTATTAGTTATAAGCTTATGTTTTTTTAGCCTTAAATTTTATCTTATTTTGGGTTCATGTTTTGGGGCATAGTGTGTGGCACCATGGGAATGTTTTCTTCGTTTATAGGTGCAGATATGTTGGAAAAGTGAGGAGCCGAAGACATCTGAGTGGCAAATTCTGCAGAAATAGGTCATGGCCAGGAGAAGTCAGCATCAAGTCTGGGCCGGAGGGGGAAGAAAAGAGAAAAGGAAAAAGTTTTGTTAAAACCCCCTTCACTACCATTGTACTGTACTTTGTTGTGGATTTTCAGTGCGTATTCCGCAACCGAAATTCTGTAAAACAAAATACACTATGTATGAACATAGCCTAAAAACGGGCCATACACATTTAATAATAGTCAGCTGGTGCTGACAATTCTGGAGGGATCAGTATCAGGACCGCCCGACTATCCTTTGGATAGGGATGGATTTTAACATGCCTAACCCTTTGTTCCCCTGGGAGATAAGCCACTGCCAGAGGTTTTATTCCTCTCTCCTCACACACTACCAGGCTGAACACGTATATTAATGGTGGACTTGGGAAAGAGATCTGTCAGATGACATAGCTATCTAAATTGTATGACTGGCTTTATTTGCAAGCGAGATCTAAAAGCTTAGCAACCCTATGTTACTGTTAAACCTGTTTTGATGCAAACCAAGTGCAAAGTGACATAGTAACAACATTATACCAATAGTAACATGGCACATCTAAGTTGCTATTTAACACCAACATCTCAATCACTGCATTAACTCTTAGGTACCCATTGCAAATAGATTTACAACCTTGACTTTATCCAGTAGCAGTTTCAGGAACATTTTTAATACAGCAGATAAGGTTTATTGAATGAACTTTCTAGTCAAGAAATGTTTTGAACTAGGTTTAACTACTGTATTATAATTCCTTTCTTTTACTCAATATTTTTCCTTATCTGTTTTCCCGGTACTGCTTGGACTTTCTGAAGACAGTTTCTCGATAGCTTGTCCTTGAAAATGTATTCTGAGTTAAAATGAAACAAAAGCTCATATACAGTACAGTAATCATTTCTTTGCTACAAGTTCACGACTATGACTACAATCTCCTTTAAAGGAACATGTCATTTACAGACACACTGATTTCAGCGGTCTGTCACTTATCTGCTAATGTAAAGCCGTTTCTGTGGAACTTACATGCAGAGCCTGGGTAGCGTTGGCAGAGATGAGTACGGAGTATTCATGAGCTGCCGCTAGCTCTGCCCACTGTCAACTGATTGACAGATGTCTCCCTGTGCACAGTAAGACCATATTCACACGACAAATTTTCACCCATTTCCAGTCTGTCTGTCCGTTTTTAATGGCCGTTGGACATCCATTTTGCATCCGTTTTTCATGGCCGTTAAAAAAAAATGAAATTTCATTTGTGAGGCTTTTTTTGTCCCAACCCCCTGAAAACTCCCAAAGGAAGGTCATTGTCTGGATTGTTTCACAGCACCCCTGTAGAAGATGCTACACAGACCCCCTGTATGTGATGCCACACAGCCCCCCGGTATATGATGCCACACAGCCCCCCTGTATATGATGCCACATAGCCCCCTGTAGATGATGCCACACAGACCCCCTGTAGATGATGCCACACAGCCCCTCTGTAGATGATGGCACACAGCTCCCCTGTAGATGATGGCACACCCCCCTCCCTGTAGATGATGGCACACCCCCCTCCCTGTAGTAATCTTCCGGGACTGTCTCTGTAAATTCAGGACAGTCCCAAAAAATTAACTACAGTTGACAACAATGCCCCACGGTACTAGCGCCACACTACCCTTGTAGTGAGCGCAACAATACCCGACATATAATTCCGGCTGAATGCCCTACATACTCACTGATGACGTCATCTCGTCACCTTCGCAGAACCCGTGAGACTAGAGACCACACGTGAAGAGGAAGGCGCTACATCGGTGAGTGTCATCGCGCCGCCGATAGCCAGCAAGGGAACCAAGAGTTCCCTTGCCTCTTGAATCTACATGTCACAGATCCGTTTTTAACAGTTGTTACATGTATTGACAGCTGTTAAAAACTGATCCTTTGACTTCTATGGGGGCCGTCTGGCTGTGAAAACATGTCCTATTTTTTGATGGCCACTATTCATGGGCCGTTAAAAAAAAACGGCCATGTGAATACACCCATAGAACATGATTGTTCTGAAAATGGCCGTGTGATGGCCTTTCAAAGTACGGCCATCACACGGCCATTTTTCACTGTCGTGTGAAAAAAGGCCTAATAGGGAGACATCAGTCATTCTGCAGATAGGGTGGAGCTAGCAGAGAATGGGTGGAGCCAGCGGCAGCTTATTAATACTCTGGACTCTTCTCTGCCAATGCTGCCTGGGCTCTAAATGTAAGAAACGGTTTACATTAGCATATATGTGACAGACCGCTGAGATCAGAATGTCTGTCACTTCATTATTCTGCCCTCAGTGAGGGCAGCATAATGTGCATGATAAGTTCCTTTTACTACCTACTTTCAATTTTTTTGTCTGAGAAAAGACAAAAAAATGTGTGGGGCGCTTGTATCAATTTATTGTAGTTTTGCATAAATTTGAGGGTACTGAAAAGTGTTACAAGTGTGTGCAGCATATTTATCAATCCGCTGCAGCATTACCAATGCAATCGCACGCAGCAGATTTTGTTGCAGGAATTTCTGTGGCTGAAAATTAGCTCCATTAATCTGAATGGGGTTGTTTCTGCACAGGGCCGGCCTTAGGGGTGTGCGAGCTGGGCCTTTGCACAGGGTGCATCACTCTAGCAGGTGGAAGGGGGCGCTGCGCAGGCTCCCTTCCCCTGCTTGTTTCAGAAGCGCCCGGGCCCGGCGACTCAGAAGTCACCATTCCGCCCGGGCGCTTCTTCACTTAGTGGCCGTCGCTACCGCTGTAGCAGCCGCTGCGGCTGCTACAGCGGTAACGACGGTACTATAGCAGAGCAGGGAGGTATCTCCCTGCTCTGCTATCTACTAGCGCCACTGTAGCGCCCTGAAGGAGCAGAATCCCCGTGTGTCCCGGGATTCCGCTGCTGGAGTGCTCCTTGATGTCTCTGTCCATATATGGGAGCTACAGAGGCGCTATCTACAGGAAGGGGGGGTTTGCTATCTACCAGGGGGCTGTGTGGCACTACCTACCAGGGGGCTGTGTGGCACTACCTACCAGGGGGCTGTGTGGCACTACCAGCCAGGGGGCTGTGTGGCACTACCAACCAGGGGGCTGTGTGGCACTACCAACCAGGGGGCTGTGGGCTGTGTGGCACTACCAATGCGGCGCATCATGGAGGCGATCTCCCTGTGGCACTGAGGTGTTATGGAAGCCCAGGTTGCTTTGATAACGGCCTTCAGCTCATCTGCATTGTTGGGTCTGGTGTCTCATATTCCTCTTGACAATACCCCATAGATTCTCTATGGGGTTTAGGTCAGGCTATTTTGCTGGCCAATCAAGCACAGTGATACTGTGGTTATTAAACCAGGTGTATTGGTACTTTTGGCAGTGTGGGCAGGTGCAAAGTCCTGCTGGAAAAGGAAATCGGCATCTCCATAAAGCTTGTCAGCAGAGAGAAGCATGAAGTGCTCTAAAATTTCCTGGTAGATGGCTACATTAACTCTGGACTTGATATAACGCCGTGGACCAACAGCAGCAGATGACATGGCTCCCCAAACTATCACTGACTGTGGAAACTTCACACTGGACCGCAAGCAACTTGGATTAACTGTCTCTCCACTCTTCTTCCAGACTCTGGGACCTTGATTTCCAAATGAAATGCTAAATTTACTTTCATCTGAAAACAGGACTTTGGGCCACTGAGCAACAGACCAGTCCTTTTTCTCCATAGCCCAGGTAAGACGCTTCTGACATTGTCAAGGAATGCAACAGTGGTAGCCCATGCCCTGAATACGTCTGTGTGTGTTGTGGCTCTTGAAGCACTGACTCCAGCCGCAGTCCACTTCTTGTGAATGTCCCCCAAATTTTTAAATGACCTTTTCTTGACAATCCTTTCAAGGCTGCGGTTATCCCTGTTGCTTGTGCACCTTTTTCTCTTACACTTTTTCCTTCCTCTCAACTTTCCATTAACATGCTTGGATACAGCACTCTGTGAACCACCAGCTTCTTTATAAATGCCCTTTTGTGGCTTACCCTCCTTGTGGAGGGTGTCAATGACTGTCTTCTGGACAACTGTCAGGTCAGCAGTCTTCCCCATGATTGTGCAGACTACTGAACCAGACTGTTGGACCATTTAAAGGCTTGGGAAACCGTTGCAGGTGTTTTGTGTTGATTAGCTGATGTAACATCCACGGCCGTGGACCGTCGTGGTTACTCGCCCCTCAACGGCCGCAGCCATGGCCTTGAGTACTACCCAAGAGATGCCAGCACTCACTTCTGCTCCGCTCTGCAGTGTCCCATATGGTATCCGCGCACGCTTGTGCCCGGCCATAAAGGGCCAGAGTGTGCACATGAAAACGTGGTTCTAATTAGCCTAATCATCCTGGACTATAAAAGGGCCCCTGCTCTTTCACTCCTTGTTTGTATTCCTCTGTTAGTCTTGCAAATGGTCCCTTAGTCGTATCTTGTTCCCTGTGTTCCTGTGCCCTGCTACCTGTATCCCGTGTTTTTGTTCCTCTGCCCACTCTAGTTTTGGAGTCGTGTTGTGCCATCTACTACTCCTGCTGACTTACCCCACGTCTGGTGTCATCTGCCACTTTTTGCATCACCTGCTGCCAATGTCCCATCTGTGCCTAAGCTGCGGCTACTGTCTGGACTATTACAGATACCGTTGTGCTTGGAATTTATATTGACTTGGTACACTGTTGTTTGGTCAACTGCTACCCCACTACAGCGGTGTGGCCTAGTGGGTCCACATACCCACAGATCGTGACAGCTGATTAGAGTTAATCGAAAAAATGCAATATTTGAAGCAGCACAAATCCCGTTATCAGGAGCGGTGTCAGGCTGTAAAATCAGACAAACCCAGTCTGACGTAATATAATCTTCAGAAAAAGTGTGGTGAACAGCAGCACACGTCTCCCAAGTTTCAATCAATAAGTTATTTTATTGGTCAATCATCCAGTAAAAAATGTCAACGTTTCGACCCGTGACAAGTGGAGGGTCTTTCTCAAGTGCAGGACACTTCTTTGAAACGTAATTTGAGCCATTTTTCATTGAATTCAATGAAGAACAGCTCAAGATTACGGGCATCAATGACACCTCGCAAAATGCGAGGAGGAGCATTTACGTCTGAAACGACGGAGCTGTTTTCTCCTGAAAACAGTCTGTAATTTCAGACGTAAAAGCCAGTTATCGTGTGCACATACCCTAAGGGTTTTTACTGTCTGCAAATATGGATTCGATGGCTATAGATACACATCCGTAGGCGCCCACAATTTTGAAAGTGCCCATAGACTTCAATTGGCCAGTCTGCTGTAATGCAGACAAGAATAGGACATGTTCTATATTTTTCTGGTCATTTCTACGGCCCGACCACACATCCGTAAATATACGGAAAGGTGTCCGTGGCCAATAGAAATGAATGGTTTTGCAATTTCATCCGTGACTAGTATAATTAGTGCGCATGAGACCTTAAACTAAGTTTAGATGAAGTTGCAGTTCACAATCTGCACGGATTCAGTCCGTTCTGCGCTCGGCTCCTCCGCTTTCATCAAACCGTTAATAGATTGTGCAAAAAAGAACCAATTAGTACTTCTCTGTTATTTGAGGAAAATGCTGATTGGCTGAGCAACAGCAGATCAGCGACTGACAGGCTGCTCTACCAATCAGCACTTTCCATTCCCAAACCAGGAAATGCTGATTAGTAATCTGGGAGAGAGTGCCCCCCAAGCCTTTGGGCCCTATAGCAGTGGCGTGTTCTGTTTCTATTGGAGATTAAACCAAGAAAATATGATCGACTTCAGCACACGATATTTGAAAAAATATACAAATTTTTATTAAATTATATACAGGAGACAATTAAAAAGTAGAACAGGGGATGAGTCACACAACAAAAGACGTCAAAATCAGTAAAAAACGGGTAAGAGTATAATGTCACCGTGTACATGTTACGTTATAACAACAGAAGTGAAACATGCATATGATAAGATCGAGAAGTGATATTCAATTAAAATCAGGGCTGATTAGGGCCAAGTATGTCCAAAGACGACAAAAATATAGTCGTAATAAAATATAGTACTGGTAATGGAAGCAATATCTATGTAAGAGCAAAAAGTAAGTACGAATCGCAGATGTACAGCAGTACCATATCTCAGATAGTTTTTAAGTCAGTGGATGATCAAGAATAATAAGCAATCAGGGCCGATTGGGGCCAAGTATGTCCAAAGACGACAAGAGATATAGTCGTAAGAAAATATAGTACTGGTAATGGTAGCGATATCTATGTAAAAGCAAAAGGTAAGTACGAATCGCAGATGTACAGCAGTACCATATCTCAGATAGATTTGAAGTCCGTGGATGATCAAAAATAATAGACGTCTCTTCTTACATCATGTCCACCGGTATGTTCTTTATCTTCTGTCCTGTTTAGCAGTTGCTGTTTGACCGTGCTTATTATTTTTGATCATCCACTGACTTCAAATCTATCTGAGATATGGTACTGCTGTACATCTGCGATTCGTACTTACCTTTTGCTTTTACATAGATATCGCTACCATTACCAGTACTATATTTTCTTACGACTATATCTCTTGTCGTCTTTGGACATACTTGGCCCCAATCGGCCCTGATTGCTTATTATTCTTGATCATCCACTGACTTCAAATCTATCTGAGATATGGTACTGCTGTACATCTGCGATTCGTACTTACTTTTTGCTCTTACATAGATATCGCTTCCATTACCAGTACTATATTTTATTACGACTATATTTTTGTCGTCTTTGGACATACTTGGCCCTAATCAGCCCTGATTTTAATTGAATATCACTTCTCGATCTTATCATATGCATGTTTCACTTCTGCTGTTATAACGTAACATGTACACGGTGACATTATACTCTTACCCGTTTTTTTACTGATTTTGACGTCTTTTGTTGTGTGACTCATCCCCTGTTCTACTTTTTAATTGTCTCATGTATGTAATTTAATAAAAATTTGTATATTTTTTCAAATATCGTGTGCTGAAGTCGATCATATTTTCTTGGTTTAATCTCATGTAAATTGTTGATCGATGCACCAAGTATATCTTGGTTTTCAATCAGGATTCAATATAGTGCATATAATATAGTCAGCAACGATGCTTTACAGTTTATTAGCTATTACCTCTTTGAGCACTATTTTTTATTGAATTCTGTCTGTTGGTATTCTATCGGTTTGTTTCTATTGGAGGTACGCCACTGAAGGTCACTTGTAACTTTTACATAACCAAACATTAACCCCTTCAAGACCAAGCTATTTTTGGCCTTCAGGACCAGACCCATTTTTCAAATCTGACATGTGTCACTTTATGTGGTAATAACTCTGGAATGCTTTTAGCTATCCAATCGATTATGAGATTGTTTTCTCGTGACATATTGTACTTTAGGTTAGTGAAAAAATTTGGTCGATAAATGTATTGCTTATTTGTGAAAAACACCAAAATTTCGAGATAATTTTAAATGTATCTGCTTGTAAAACAGATAGTAATACCACACAAAATAGTTACTAATTAACATTTCCCATATCTCTACTTTATGTTTGCATCGTTTTTTGAACATCCTTTTATTTTTCTAGGTCGTTACAAGACTTAGAACTTTAGCAGCGATTTCTCATATTTTTAAGAACATTTCAAAAGGCTATTTTTTTCAGGGACGAGTTCGGTTCTGAAGTGGTTTTGAGGGCCTTATATATTAGAAACCCCCATAAAACACCCCATTTTGAAAACTACACCCCTCAAAGTATTCAAAACAGCATTCAGAAAGTCTTTCAACCCTTTAGGCGTTTCACAGGAATTGAAGGAAAGTAGAGGTGAAATTTTCAAGTTTCATTTTTTTTTACAAAATTCATTTGTAATACATTTTTTTTCTGTAACACAGAAGGTTTTACCTGAGAAATGCAACTCAATACTTATTGCCCAGATTTGGCAGTTTTTAGAAATATCCCACATGTTGCCCTAGTGCGGTAATGGACTGAAACACAGGCCTCAGAAGCAAAGGAGCACCTAGAGGATTTTGGGGCCTCCGTTTTTTAGAATATATTTTAGGCACCATGTCAGGTTTGAAGAGGTCTTGTGGTGCCAAAACAGTGGAAACCCCCAAAAGTGACCCCATTTTTGAAACTACACCCCTCAGGGAATTTATCTAGGGGTATAGTTAGTATTTTGACCCCACAGGTTTTCTGCTAAATTTATTCGAATTAGTCTGTGAAAATGAAAATCAACTTTTATTGTGGAAAAACTTATATTTTTCGAATTTTTGCAAGGAATAAAGGAGAAAAAGCACCCCAACAATTTTAAAGCAATTTCTCACGATTACGGAAATACCCCACATGTGGTAATAAACTGCTGCTTGGACCCACAGCAGTGCTCAGAAGGGAAGGAGCCATTTGGATTTTGGAGCACTGATTTTACTGGAATATTTTTCGGTGCCGTGTCGTGTTTGCAACGCCCTGGAGGGACCTAAACAGGGGAAACCCCCCAAAAGTGACTGAATTTTGGAAACTATGCCCCTGAAGGAATTTTTCTAGTGGTATAGTTGGCATTTTGACCCCACAGGTTTTTTGCTGAATTTATTAGAATTAGTCTGTGAAGATGAAAATAGACTTTTTTTCTGAAAAAACATAGAATTTTCTAATTTTTATAAGGAATAAAGGAGAAAAAGCACCTCAACATTTGTAAAGCAATTTCTCCTGATTATGGAAATACCCCATATGTGGTAATAAACTGCTGTTTGGACCCATGGCAGGGCTCAGAGGGGACGGAGCACCATTTGGATTTTGCAGCTCAGATTTTGCTGAATTGGTTTCTGGGGGCCATGTCGCATTTGCAGAGCCCCTGAAGTACCAGTATAGTAGAAATTCCCCAGGTGTGATCCCATTTTGGAGACTATACCCCTCAAAGAATTAAATTAGAGGTGTAGTGAGCATTTTGATCCCTCAGGTGTTTCACAGATTTTATTAGAATTGGGCCGTGAAATTTATTTTTTTTTTTTCGAATAACCTATAGATTTAGCACATAATTTTTCATTTACACAAGCAATACAGGAGAAAAGACACCCCAAAATGTGTGACAAAATTTCTCCTGAATAGGGAAGTACCCCATATGTGGTTGTAAACAGCTATTTGGACACACAGCAAGGGTCTAAAGGGAAAAAGCGCAATTTCGTTTTTGGAGTGGAGATTTTACAAAATTAGTTTTTGACTCCATGTTGCATTGCGCTGAGGTGCCAGTACAGTGAAAACCCCCGAGAAGTGACCCCCATTTGGGAAACTACACCCCTCAAGGAATTCATCTAGAAGTGTAGTGAGCATTTTAACCCCAAAGGTTTTGTAGAAATTAGTGCACAGTGGATGTTGCAGATTTAAAATTGACATTTTCCACAGATATGCTATTTCAGTGCCCAATGTGTTGTGCCCAGCTTGTACCACCGTAGACACGCACCCCATAAATTATTGTTAAGCGGTTCTCCAGAGTACAGTAATACCCCATATGTGGTCATAAACGGCTGTTTGGGCACACTGCCAGGCCCAGAAGGACCGCAGAAGAAATGCCTCCCGATCTGACCCCCTTAGACTTTTATCTTTGGGGTCATCTGAAGGCAATTGTCTATGCTGTGAAGATACGAGATGTGCAGCAACTGAAACTACGGATACTGGAAGCCTGTGCTAGCATTTCTTCTCCGGTGTTGCTATCAGTGTGTGAAGAGTGGGAGAAGAGGGTTGCATTGACAATCCAACAAAATGGACAGCACTTTGAACACATTTTATAAGTGGTCAGAAACTTGTAAATAACTCATGAAAGAATAAAGTAACGTTAAAACCAAGCACACCATTGTTTTTCTTGTGAAATTCTCGATAAGTTTGAAAAAACTAAAGTTGGATACAAAATGGCCGACTTCAAAATGGCCGCCATGGTCAACACCCAGCTTGAAAAGTTTCCCCCTCCCATATACTAATGTGCCACAAACAGGAAGTTAATATCACCAACCATTCCCATTTTATTTAGGTGTATCCATATAAATGGCCCACCCTGTACATATGTAGGTATAAATTTCATTGCAAGGGCTTTGGGTAATCGGTTGATGAAAACCTGGAAAATAAACTTTTTCTATGCACGCTTTTAAACATTGCTTTAACTTGGTCATGCTTTCTAGTAATAACCATAGCATTAGTTCACAGTATGAAGTATTGCCACTTTCAGTTTATTTTATTGAACAAGCCACAAGAAATGGCTCAGCTAAAAGCTTTGTGTTTTTTTAAATGTTTGATGGATTTAATTGTAAGTAGTTGTTCTCAATTCACTTTGACAGTCTGAACTGCTCTCTGACAACACATGTACACCATGAGAATCCAGTCTAAATTCCCATAGACAACTGATATCTTCTCATTAGAAATGAGAATCAATTAGGCAGAATGAGTGGTACTTGACTCCACAAATCAACAAGATTACAAATCTCTTGTATGCAAATTATTAATGTTTCTTTGGGGCAAACCAGATTTTGGATTTATTTCTGTGTTTTTACCATTTTAGATTGCCTTGCAGAGTCCATAAATATATTTGTAGGTCAATTCTTAAATTAGTCCGTTATACTTTATGATAGATCGGTGGGAGTCTGACTCTGGATACACCGCCAGTCAGCTTTTTGAAGGGGCCGCTGTGCTTGTACGAGCACCACAGCCTCTTTATACATGGATTTAATTTTTGCTTGTACTTGCACACGCCATTACTTTCATAGCGGCTGTTCAAGGGATTGCAGCTCTCTCCAATTTATTTTTTCTTCCAACATCCCATTCGAAGTTTTGGAATCTTCAATAGTGACATGTTGAAATATCTGTGAAATCAGTCTGTGATCAGGCAGAGGATTTTGTGATCTCTGCTATTCTGAAAAAGCAAAATAAGCAAATGGTTTATTAGTTTTGATTATTTATGGTATTCGAAATCCAACACAATTGTCTCTGTTCCCATAAGTGTAAATCAGTAGCAAATTGGCAACTTATGATTAGTCTTACCTATTGTAAGAATTATTTGGTCAGTGACACAATCTTCTTCATGATTTGGGCTCTGCATGCCACCACATTGGATTTGAAATTAAACAACTGAGATGCAATTGAAGTGTAGACTTTCAGGTTTAATTCAAGGGGTTCAACAAAAATATCCTGTGAAACGTTTAGGAATTGCAACCATTTTTCTACACAGCCTCATTTCAAGGGTTCAAAAGTAATTGGACACATTAACGTTACCATAAATAAAATGCTTTTTTTTTTTAAATACTTTGTAGAGAATCCTTTGCAGGCAATGACTGGTGATTTCCATGGATTCCGGAATTCAGGCAATCACTGGGTTTCCTCCTTTGTGATGCTTTGCCAGGCCTTTACTGCAGCGGTCTTCAGTTGTTGCTTGTTTGTGGGTCTTTCTGTCTTAAGTTTTGTCTTAAGCAAGTGAAATGCAGCTCGATTGGGTTGAGATCTGGTGATTGACTTGGCCATTGCAGAATATTCCATGTCTTTGCCTTAAAAAACTCCTGGGTTGCTTTCGCAGTATGTTTTGTGTTATTGTCCATCTGTATTGTGAAGCGACGTCCAATCAACCTTGCTGCATTTGGTTGAATCTGAGCAGAAAGTATATACCTGAACACTTCAGAATTCATCCGGCTGCTTCTGTCTTCAGTCACATCATCAATAAACACTAGTGACCCAGTGCATTTTGCAGCCATGCATGCCCATGCCATCACACTGCCTCCACCATGTTTTACAGAGGATGTGGTGTGCTTTGTATCATGAGCAGTTCCAAGCATTCTCCATACTTTCTTCCTCCCATCATTCTGGTACAGGTTGATCTTAGTTTCATCTGTCCACAGAATGCTGTTCCAGAACTGGGCTGGCTTCTTTACATGTTTACAAGTCGAATCTGGCCTTTGTTTTTTAGGCTGATTAATGGTGTACACCTACTTCCAGGAGAGTGTTCTTCACTTGGGTAGATGTTGTGAAGGGATTCACCATGGAAAAGATTCTGCGATTCTTCTGAAAAAAGTCCATCTGACTTTTAGAATGTGAGGACTGTAAACACTGCACTTCACTGCGCATGCCCGGGAAGTTAAATGACGTAGACACTGGATTTCAGAGGTCTAGGAGTGATATAGCGAAGTCTGAGACGTCAATCAAGCTTTGATATTCGTATTTAGGCACCGGAATGCCTAACTCTTCAGGATAACCGCAATGCCCAGATGACTCATTTTTTTCAAAGCTCTTTTTCAAGATTATGCTGCATTAGCCATATTACAGAAGAGAGTCATTGTTAACCTATTACTCTGCTGGATAACAGGTTGGTGGCCTAAATTCTGCGGACCGGTTCTCTTTAACACTTCAATAGAACTAATTAGTGAAAAAAATTAGAACATTGAACTGTATCACAAACCTCTAATAAATGTCCTGTATTATTTTATGTTTGTCACAATGATTGGTTTGTGAGGTTAAACAAAATATAATATTGGATTAGGTGGACCTAAGTAACCAAGTTATAAAGGCAATACATTTGTTTAAAGAACAAATATATGCAATGCTCATTTGCTCCCTTTAATTGTGCATGAACTGCGTGTATCAGGTCGTTCCAAAACATTTATTTTTACTCAGGTTGCCGAATACTAAAGGCTAAATATATATATTTATAAAGAGGGTAAATATTTTTTCCATTAAACAATGAAAGTATTTTATAGTAAACCGTTGTTTAAAATATTAAAAAGTGTTAGAAACAAAGTTTTGCAGCATTGTACTCTGTGTCAGACTCGAGTTACTTGGACTCACTAGAGGAAATCGTTCTGAATCCCCCACCCTTTGTACAAAGGGGGGGGGGGTCAACTTTCAATTGCATCATTAATTGTTATCGTTGCTCACACAGGACATGTCATCAATACGTTATTTGTGTATCAACCCACATGAAATAGACCATAGTGGCAAGTAATTGGCTCAAAAGTTAGCACCAAATAGTGTTGTCTTTTGCTCGAGCCTATTATTGTGTCAGAGCCTGGGACCACCAGAGGCAATAGCAATTATTAATATTTTGTCCGTTACATTTACATAATGAATAGTTACTGAGAGGTTAGTGGAATATTTATTTAACATAATTAGGAATTAATGATGAGCAAATTTGTGGAATTTTACTTAGACCCCATACTGCCAGCGTCAAATTACCCACTATGGAGCTATATTTCCCTGCTTTAAGACAATAGAGGCTGAAATAGAGATCTGTATTAAAGCAGTTAATCACCCATTATCTTATGAGTGAAATACAGCTCGGCAGTACTAAATTTGTACATCAACAAAACACAGACAAAATACATTTTCCGATTCGATCCTCTCTATCAGGAAGGAACTGATCAGCACAAGACTGTACCACAAGAAACTTGCTTAGTGCTGGGAATGATACTTGTTGAGACATAATTGCGTCGGGCTTTCCTGCATTAAAACATCCCCTTATTGTATTAACAGCGACGCTTAAAATGTTCTATACAAATGTAAACCCAGATATACTGCTGTTAGTGCATTGCAATGTCTGCTCCAATATTCTTTTATACATTCAAATTTGTAAAAATTTTGAAAATTACTTTTTTTTTCTAACATGGTCTTCATTTGGAGTTGTGTCCTGCAGTGCAATATACTTCAGACAAATCTGATGTCCCATTGTGTCCTAAATGTAATTCATTCATTTCATTTTATCCTTATTTTTCGGCTTCTTGCCGTGAGAGAATACATTGTGCTTCTTGCTGGAACCACTGGCTGACAGGATATCATTTTTACATCTCACCATTTAACATTTTTTTTGGAACAGTTTTTAACTGGATTTTTTTTAAGATGTGGTCAGAATGGCATCAAAGTGAGAACAATGAGTTCAATATTGTCTCAGGCAAGGAAATACTTAAAAGTGAGAAACAGGCATTGGCTACAATGGAGAGGGTGTTGAGGGGGTTTTCCTCCATCATATGACTTCAGACTGCTGGCTTGAATAATATATATATTTTAGTGATTCATACTAAATGCCATATTAGATTTGTCTTGATTCTGTGCCTTCAGTTTGTTATAGCCGGAACAAGGTACATCTTTCTTTCCTTCTATTTGGGGAAGTGTATATGATTATATACTGAAATTTAATTTCTGCATGAAATTTCTAATAACGTTGATAGAACAAATGTTTAAAAAAATATTGATAAGGAATATAGAATATCTTGCGATGCTTAAGGCCAATATACTAGGGAACACTATTGGTCACAGCCAGGGCCGTTTCTAGAGAATTCCAAAAAGCGCCTCCATTGACCAAACAGAAGAATTAATAATATTACCATATGGTGAGTTTATATTAGAGTTAATGGTTGCTTCCCTGGTGGTCTAGGGTTTTTCTTTATTTATTCAGTAAGAACGTTCACAACATTAGTTGCTTTTTTTTATAGTAATTTGCACACTTTTTTCATTCTATTAGTAAATCTCAAAAGATTTTTTTATTAACATGCACATAAACATATATTTTTTTTATTTGTCACAGTATTTTTGTGTTTTCACTTATGCATTTTTTTTTGCACTTGATATTCTCACATATAACATATATATAATTCTTTTGTTTTTGACATACTACACCTTATTAACTTTTTTATTATATTATTTATAAAACTATAAACTGCAATAAAATTGGTGTGCTATACTGTATTTCGAACTAATGTATTGCTCTGTGTGGGTTAGGGAAAGGATAGGGACAGTTTTACAATATGTATGTGTTCATCTTGACGCATGCTATATGGACTATAATATGACTGTTACATTATGTATTTGAAAATAATTCAGGTTTTATGGCATGAAGCAGCTGTAACCCTTAATGTGGTACTGTGTGTTTTTGTCACCATATTTTTTGTATGTGCCATTAATATATTTATATAAGTTAATCATGTCCCCCCTTAGTCGTCTCTTTTCAAGGCTAAATAGGTTTAATTCTTTTAAGCTTCCCTCATAACTTAGATTCTCCATGCCCCTTATTTGCTTCGTTGCTCTTCTTTGTATTTTTTTCTAACTCCAGGGCACCATCTCTATGAACTGGAGCCCAGAACTGAACTGCATATTCTAGATGAGGCCGCATTAATGCTTTGTAAAGTGGCAATAATATAACCCTGTCCTGCCAGTCTATGTCCTTTTAATACTTGACAATATCTTGCTGGCCTTTGAAGCAGCTGATTGACATTGCTTGCTGTTATTTAGTCTATGATCTACAAATACACCCAGATCCTTCTCAACAAGTGACTCTCCCAGTATAGTTCCCTCTAGGACATATGATGCAATTGTTTTATTATTTTCTTTCTGATTTTTTTTAAAATACTTTGATTGTGGTCTTGGTGATATCTGATAAAAATTAAAGGGTAACTAAACTTTCAAAAAACTTCTGACATGTCATAGTGACAAGTCAGAAGTTTCGATCGGTTGGGGTCCGAGCACTGAGACCCCCACCGATCGCTAAAACTAAGCGGCAGAAGCGCTCGGGTGAGTACTGAGCCGCTTCGTTTCTGATTGGCTCTTCTTGGAAATCCGAGCAGTTGGTATATGGTGTCATAGACTTTCTATTGAGCCCGTACACCAATTGCTCGGCTTTCCTTGGAAAGCCGATGAGAAATGAAGAGGCTCAGTGCTCACTCGAGCACCTCCGCCGCTTTGCTTTAGTGATAAGTGGGGGTCTCCGTGCTCGGACCCCAACCAATCAAAACTTCAGGCATGTCACTATGACGTGAGAAGTTTTTTGAAAGTTTAGTTACCCTTTAAAATTTATTTCCACATCTTTGTCAAGATTACATGCAAGCTATTGGCTAATAGTTTCTTATTTACTAGGATTACTTTGCTGGTATTGTTTATTTTGTTTCATCCATACTGAGTAATGCCCCTTTCATACTGCGTTTAGTGGTCTCCGTTTGTATATGTTAGACGAATACGTTAAATGGAGGCTGTAAAGGATGCCTAACAGTAGCATCTGTCACCCATAATGGTATCCGTCAAATGAACTCTCATGACCACTTTTCATGATGTATCCGTTACAGTTAGCATTATAGCCTATAGGTAATATATGGCATCCATTTAACACATCCGTCACCCATAGGGTGTAATGGCATCCATTTGATGAATACATTATGAAAAACGATTGAAAAGCCCATGATGTATACGTTTAATGGATGCCTGTGACGTATGACATAAAATGGCAAAGGTTACCCATAGGCTCCTATATTAGAAAATGTATCCTGTGCAGTATAAGATTTTTTTATTTTTTTTACTGGATGCCTCAGGATGGAATAATGTAGTCGACCTCACTATCCTATCCAGCAAAAAAAAAAAAAAAAAAAGAAGTATCCCCAATGTATAGCAGCCCTACGGAGACCAAAAGGACACTCTTTTGGCCTCTGTTGGTATAATGAGAGCCAATAGGTATGTTTGACGTATGCACTGGAAGCTTTACATCAAATGTGTAGCTAAAACGCAGCATGCAAGGGGCTGAAAACATATCCTAGAAATATGCCATCGGTTTCTGTAATGGGACTAATCCTTTAACTCATAGAACAATGGAACAAACTTTAACAGATCCTAGAATTTTGGCACCTGTTTCTTTTATCAATACATTTGTCCTTTTATTTATTTATTTTAATGTAAAAAAGAAAAAAAAAATGCTAGTGGGAATTATTATTGTTATGTAGTAATTCACATTGCAGGAATAAGTGTTATGGCATTGAGTATAAAGATGGTGCTAGTTAAGGATAATACTAATGTATGTGTCTTAGTTGTTGTTGGTCATAACAAAGTGTGAACAATAGCTTATATGGTTATAGGATGTATAACCCTTTAACTCTACCCAATAAAGCAGCAGGCTGCTTTTTCGTTTTATTGAAAACATTTGTTCGTGCTATTTTATTTTTTATATTAAAAGAATAACTCTTGCCAAAAATTCTACACTGTTATGTCTAGTGAAGGGCCTTAAAGAGGCTCTGTCACCACATTATAAGTGCCCTATCTCCTACATAAGGAGATTGGAGCTATAATGTAGGTGACAGCAGTGCTTTTTATTTTTTTTTAAATTATCTGTTTTTACCACTTTATTAGCGATTTTAGATTTATGCTAATGAGTTGCTTAATGCCCAAGTGGGCGTGTTTTTACTTTAGACAAAGTGGGCGTTGTACAGAGGAGTGTATGATGCTGACCAATCAGCCTCATGCACTCCTCTCCATTCATTTAGTCAGCGCATAGGGATCCTTTTAGATCGCTATGTGCTGTCTTATACTGACACATTAACGATACTGAAGTGTTTAGACAGTGAATAGACATTCCACGGGATGTCTATTCGCAATCCCTGCACTTCGTTACTCTGTCTGTGGTAGTTACAAGTAGAGGAAGCGTAATCTCGCGAAATTACGCTGTAGATGACAGGTTACAATGAGATAAAGCTTCTTCTGCTGTAACTACCATAGAAACCGTAACGAAATGCAGGGATTGTGAATAGACATCCCGTGGAATATCTATTCACTGTCTAAACACTTCAGTATTGTTAATGTGTAAGTATAAGACAGCACATACTGATCTAAAAGGATCCCTATGCGCTGACTAAATGAATGGAGAGGAGTGCATGAGGCTGATTGCTCAGCGTCATACACTCCTCTGTACAACGCCCACTTGGTCTAAAGTAAAAACATAAATCTAAAATCGCTAATAAAGTGATGAAAACAGATAGTTATTTTAAATAAAAAGCATTACTGTCACCTACATTATAGCGCCGATTTCCTTATGTAGGAGATAGGGCAATTATAATGTGGTGACAGAGCCTCTTTAAGGGGGTGCATAACAGAAAGATTCAGATACACCAAAAAAGTTCTAGTGTTTCTGCAGATTTACAAACATACCACTGAAAAAAGCGTTACGTTTACTAAAAATCAAAGAAAAAGGCCATACATACTGATGCATGGGCAGGTTCAAACATCAGTTCCTAGCAGGATGTAGACATGCTAAATTGCTATATAGAGGAAGATCGCAAGTTCAAAATACTGATGAACCGCAACTATCACACCTACCATTTATGAAAAGGGTGGCTGCTTAGTATTAACTTTGCACACAGATAAGTCTTTAATAAGGTGCCAGTCACATGGTTATATGTAGTGTACCATGCTGGCTTTCAGCCTATTTGTTACACCCATACTGTTAGATCAGACAGGCTGCGCAGCATCTTCTAAGTGTACCACACTAGGTACTGACACACTATTCTACCCGAAAATTTTTGCATCCTGAAAAAATATCCATGATAAACACGTGTATTAGTTGATATTTTGGCCAAAATATGGAAGCTCACAACCCACGTCAAGGGTCCTCATCGTCTTGCAAGTCCCCACACTCCCATTACAAAAAATCGCTGAAAAGGGAATTAGGTTTACTTAAGATCACTGAAAAATGCCATACTTACTCATACGATGGCAGGTTAAAATACCAGTTCCCAGCAGGATGCAGACAAGCCACAATTCTACCTGGAGAGAGATTGTGCAGGTGCAAAATACTCTTGAACAGCTACACTTACACCTACGTACCATATCGCTTAATTGTTGTTGGTAATAACAAAGTGTGAATAGCTTATAGGGTTATAGCATGTATATCCATTTAACTGTACCCAATAAAGCAGCTTTCTGCTTTTTCGTTCTATAGAAAACATTCATTCTTGCTATTTTATTTTTTATGATAAAAGTATAACTATTGGCAAAACTTATGTTTAGTACATGGCCTAAAGGGGGTGCATGACACAGAGATTCAAGGAACACAAAAAAAAAAAATCTAGTGTCCCTGTAAATTCACCAGGTAAAACATACATGGGTCAGTCTAAGTTAGGAGCTCATTGTTAATGATTCTCTGCTCTGGCTAATGGAGGTTTCTAAGCAGGCACCTGTGTCCCCTCAATGACCTTCTTATGCCCTTTTAGACACTTAAAAAATGAGTGGTCTTACTGAGACAACCCTTTTTCATTTAAATGAGTGGTCCCATAGTATGGAAGTCATAGAGAGGGGTTCTCCTGCTTGTGACCCCTCATTTATTCAGAACAGAGAGCTGCATTCCCACTCTGGAGGAACTTGTCACAACCAAGCTTTACACGGTCGACCATTCATACATTTTTTTTTTTTAAATAGTTATCGATTGAACAAACAATCCACCAACTGCTACCTCATTTATATAGCCAGCTTAAGATTTCATATTAACTTGAAACATAATTTCCTAATTGAGGTCCATCAAAATATGGTTATTCCTAGCATCTTCATACATCTGGTAATCTCTGTGGACAGAGATTTACTGATGTTTTGATATTTCAAACCGTTGAGAAACTTCAGAGCATGCCTGCCTGTAAAGGGTGTCTGGAGCAAGTAGCTTATAACTCAGTTGCTTTATTTCATTGTTCAAAGACCAAACACACATAAATGTGTCCAACAATTAAATGTTCCCAAAAGAAAATCAATAAGGAGGTATTGCTGCCTGCTGTACCTGTAACAATTACTGCCATTGTATGAATAGACTTACCGAGTGTACCTCCTGTTCTTCAATAATTGTTTTTTATTCTTACATGGAGAGATGAGCTCACAAGATGAATTCTCTCCACAATCAACACTATATGGAGGCACACTACATAACACAGAAAACTGTCAGCTCAAGGCCAACACTCTGAGATATTTTTTTCATGATGCGGCCTAATAAAAGCAGAGAAGAAAAGTTTCCTTTGAAATTATTTGAATTTGTTTCCTATCATTAAAATGTTTGTACTTTCATCAACTTACGAAAACTTTGAGTAAATTGCATGAAAACTAGGTAAGGAAAAACAAGATAGTATGTTGTAAAGTGTACCACCATAAATGTGAATAAATTAATATGTAGCCGCACTCCCTAAGGGCCTTGCCCATGCCCACGACCGTAAAAAATCTGGATAAGCACTTTTTTACTTTTAGAGCGCAATGTGGACTTTAAACCTAATGGTATCAACATTTTTATTACCAACTGCAGCCCACCACACGCATAGATCCAGACAAAATCTAACAAATAAAACAAACACCTTGCCCATCTGGACACCAAATAAATATCAGGTTTCCTCACCTATTATAAACCATTAGTACAGTGTTACTTGGATCAGGCTTTCCACACTATCTTTGTGTGGATTCTCACCAATCTTTTTTTCCAAACTATGCAACCCTAAGTTTGATTATCTATCTTGATACTGTAAATGACCCATTTCCTTAATAACTTTGATTGCCTTCCTCTGCACCGTCTCCAGTGGAGATAAGTGGTTGTTAGGGCCTGTTCACATAAGCGTTGCCCTTCCGTTGAGGGGTTCCGTCTGAGGTTTCCGTCGGGTTAACGCCTCAATGGAAAGACAAATGGAAACCTTAGCTTCTGCTTGCATCACCATTGATCTTAATGATGATAGAAACTTTGCTAATGGACTCTGTTTGTCACCGTTGTGAACGGGTTCCGTTGTTTTGACGTAATCAATAGTGCAGTCTATTGGCAACGCTGATGTGAACAGGGCCTTACTCATATTCACTAGAAGGGCTTGCTCGTGGATTATTAGGTAATTACATTGTCTGTGATTTGGGGGCTGGAGGTGAATGCTTGATAAAGCCTAGTAGAGGACTTTTACCAAACATAATATGTTTGTTTGATGTAAATATTGCCTCAAAATTCAGTTTGGAAGTTTGAGGCAGATTTTGCTCTCCCTGCACGCCGATTTTCGCTGCGTTTTTCGCCCGCGGCCATTGAGCGCCGCGGGCATAAAACGCTAGCGAAATATGCTTTCTCTGCATCTCATTCAAGTCAATGGGAGGTCAGAGGCGTAAACGCCCAAGATAGGGCATGTCGCTTCTTTTTCCCGCGAGACGGTTTTAAATCAATGGGAGGCATTTTCGGGCCATTTTTGACTTGTTTTTTAGTGCGGTTTCCGCGTCAAAAAATTCAGTGTGAACCCAGCCTTAGGCCCCATGCACAAAAACTCCCGTAATTACGGGCCCATAGACTTCTATTGGCCACGGGTACCTCCCCGTATGCTTACAGGAAGGTGCCCGTGCCGTTTAAAAAATAGAACATGTCCTATTTCAGGCCGTAATTACGGCACGGGCAGCCCATAGAAGTCTATGGGGCTCCCGTAATTACGGGAGCGTTGCTAGGTGACCTCAGTAAATAGTCACTGTCCAGGGTGCTGAAAGAGTTAAACGATCAGCAGTAACTGTTTCAGCACCCTGGACAGTGGCTACCGATCAGAATATAGATAAAGCTGTTAAAAAAAAAAAAAGACGTTCATACTTACCCAGAACTCCCTGCTTCCTCCTCCAGTCCGGCCTCCTGGGATGACATTACAACAGCTCATGTGACCGCTGCAGCCAATCACAGGTCAATCACAGGCTGCAGCGGTCACATGGACTGCTGCCTCATCCAGGGAGGTCGGGCTGGATGTCAGGAGAGGGACGCGTCACCAAGACAACGGCGGGGTAAGTATGAATTTCTTTTACTTTTATTACGGAAAGGGCTGTCCCTTCTCTCTATCCTGCACTGATAGAGAGAAGGGCTGCTGATTAGTGCAGTGCAATTTTGCAGCCAAAAACGTGCCCGTAAATACGGCTGGAATACGGGTGACACCGGACCCGTATTTACGGGCACGGGTCCGTAAATACTGGTGCAATACGGGTCGAATACGTGTGACCAAGGACCCGTATTTACGCCAGTATTTACGGGTGGACAAAAATACGGTTGTGTGCATGAGGCCTTAGAGTTTTTGTTTTTAATTGAATCCAGTTGAAATAATGAAAAAATGGACCTCTTGAAATGTCTGTCTTTATGTTCTACTATATCAATACGTTGCATCAAAGTCATTATCTAAAATATAAAGGTTGTATTAGTTCTTGCGTGCTCTGTAACAGCTCTCATTTAGATAGGAAATGGTTTTCTAAGTATTCGAACATCAAAAGACCTCCAGTACCTTATTAATTAAATGCCCTAGCACACCTCTTTTTAAATGCCTCCTTCCCTTCTGTCCTTGAACTGTTGTCTCAAACTAGATGTGTATGTTCAAGCAAGAGATTGACAATGCTAGCTCTCATTTTATCGTCTGACTATATTGTTCAGAAAGTATTTCCCACAATTTATTTTCCTTTTCAGTGAAATAATCAGTACCATATTGATGTTCAACAGCCTATGTTATACAAATGTATTTTCAGTTCTATAGCCACATTCTTTCCAAACTGAAAGACCAGCAAAATATTGTAGTAAAATATTGCCTGAAAAAAAATGGGTAAGTCTAGTGAAATTGCGTGAAATAAATGCTTTGTGACATAATACAGGGGGCTTCAAATATCTCCATGCGTTGGGGAAAATGATCACTGATAGGCTGAAATCACGCCGTTTGTGTGGCAGTTATTTTTTAGTTAAACACAGGAGTGGATCCAAAAAGAAGGAAAAGTATAAAGTAAATACTAAAATGTCTCCTTTCTTTTGAATTCACTTGTTACACCGCTGGTGGTGCTCAAGACCGCAATACCAGACAATCGCTATCACATGGGTGAAGCACGCATCAATACTGACATAAAACAAAAGGCACAAGTACCTCACCAGTGGATGAGTGGAACCGAACAGGAGAAGATGAAGACGTTGCATAAATGGAGTGGATGGCAGATGAATAGCATGTAATCAGTAAACGGATGTCTAAACAGTGGACAAGAATTAGCAGCACTCTCTGACCCTATCTGAATGCTATCCCACATCAGGGTAAGACAACAGTTTAGCAGCAGACCAAACGCACAGGAAAGGCAAACAAACCAGTGGAACCACTAATCCCAGGATACACATAAACCGCTATACAAAAATTAGATCTCTCAGAGGACCAACAGGTCCAACAGTACAAACAAGAACAAAGTCACCAACAAGAATCTGGAAAGGGTTTAGCACATGAGAGAAACAGTATAACCAGCATCTGAGTAATCCAGGTCGCAAGTATATCTAGGCCCAAGAAAAGTACTCTGCCCTAATAAACCATGCAAAGCTAAATGGTGACCAAATTCAGACTCCGACCAAAGGCATTGCCTAGCAATGCCAAAACACAAAGATAACAGAAATCTTTGATTATCAGCAGTCCTGCTGTTAATTGAAACATTAGCACCCCTCCCCTACCTTCAACCCAAGCCTAATACTGGGTTTATCTGGATTGGCTGCATGAAAGGCTATTATCAAGCTATCAGCAGGGATGTTTCTAGCAGGTTCCAAGGACATTCCTCTGGACCAATAAACAAGGTAATGGAGTATTCTGCCATTCCACTTAGAGTCAAGGATCCTCAGGCTAACCATGGACCAAAACATAAGGAGTTCTACGATCGACCTTCTGAATGTAGACACAAGTTTAAAAAGAGAACAATGAAAAGTCCTGGGTATTCTCATGCTTTGTGGTAAATCCAACATAAAGGAAACTAGATTAATATGTCTTAAATTCTTACAAGGCCAATAAATCTAGGCCCCAACTTGTCACATGGTTGTCCTAACCAGATGTTTTTGGTGGACAACCATTCTCTGTCTCCCACTTTCAACTTATTTGGCCTGTGGTGGCGATCAAACCTGCATTTAGAACAAAGGTGCTGATGAGCCCAAATCCCCATAGACCTTACTCCACACTGACATCTTAATCCTCAGTCTAAGTAATGGAATATCAAAAGCCAGTTTGCTGGTGAATAAAGATACCTTGGGGTGAAAACGATAATTACAGAAAAGCGTAAAGACGTTAGTGGATGCATGACACTAATTGTTATAAGGAAACTCTGCCCACGGCAAAAACTGGACCCAATCATCATGTAGTTCTGAAACATAACATCTGAGGTTTTGCTCTAATGTCTGGTTTACTCTCTGTCTGACCATTGGTCTGTGGCACATAGGCGGTGGAGAAACCAAAATCAATAACTAAATTTGCACAACAGGCCTTCCAAAATCTAGCTGCAAACTGTGAACCCCTGTCAGATACAATATTTTCAGGAATACCATGAAGTCTCACCTCTTGTTGAACATAGTGAGTAGCCTGCTTATCAGTAGAGGGCAAGCCAGACAAGGGTATAAAATAGGCCATTTTATTGAATAGGTCTACAACAACCCAAATTATATCTCTCCTCCTGGATCTGGGCAACTCGATAATAGTCCATGGATATGTGTGTTCATAGTTACCTGGGAGTGTCAAAGATTTTAACTGACCAAAAGGTAATGCTCTAGATGTCTTATTGTGAGCCCTTTGTCACATTCCCCAACAAACCTTTCCAAATCTCTCCTCATATCTGGCCACCAAACAGATTGAGACCAAGGTCTTACACATCTTAGTAATACCTGAATGACCCGCCAATTTACTACCATGACACTCTAAAAGAACAGCAGGTTTAAGGTTACTAGGAAAAGACAACTGTGGGGGCGGGTTTCTCAGGAGGTGCCTGAGATTGTGCCCACAAAAGAAAATCAGAAATATCCTTTGTTAGCCTTGTCACAATTTTATCAGGAGGAAATATGAAAGAAGGTACAGGGGTGACTAGAATTGGAGAACTAAAACATCTCCCTGAACAACACTTTCCCCACTGTACTAATTCTCTTAAAGTCCAATCAAACACTGGATTATGGAGGAACAACCAAGGATAACCCAAAATAATAGGATAGGCGGGAGAGCAAACTAATAGAAAAGAAATAGTCTCACAGTGGATACAATATACTGACGACTTAAGAACAAGGGGTACGGTATCTTACCGATCCTCCAGACACAGGAGTACCATCCAATGAACAAATGCCAATAGGTTTTTCCAAAGGTACAGGGATAATACCCAACTTCTTGGCCAAATCAGAATCTATAAAACCTGCTGCAGCACCAGAACCAAAGGCCCGCATATGCAAAGATATGCCCTCCCATTCAATCTTTAGAAAGCAACATAATATTTTTGGGGAAAAAAGGAGCACGCCCATGAAGAACCACCCCATTGACTTCTAGGCTCTGATGTTTTCCCAACTTGAGGGGACACTTTTCGGCAAAATGTCCCGCTTTACCGCAATATAAACATACTGCCTTAGAGAGCCTTAGGGGACCTAGTTGCATTGGTTCCTCCTCAGTCACACTAGGATAAGAAACACCAGCAGGATGACACAAAGCAGTCTCCTTCTCTGACCTTTTCTCCCTAATATGCCTGTCAATATTGATGGCTAAAGAAGATCTAGACCTCAAAGAAAAATACAGGTCAAGCCGCAGGAGTAACACCACCCCCTGCATATTTCAAATAAGTTGTTGCTGAGAAATCAAATAAGCTAGAACATTCTGCATCACAGAACCGAATGTCTGAATCTGATCAATCAAACTCTGCACAGGATTAGGATCCGACATGATGTTTCTCCCGATGGGGCTGGCTATAAGGTTACGCTGCTGGTGGTGGTCAAGACCACAATACAAGATGATAGCTATTACAGGGGTGAAGCACGCATCAATACGGACATAAAACAAAAGACACCTGAGTAATCCAGGCCTGAAGTGTATATATAGGTCCAAGAAAAGTACTCCACCCTAATTAACCAGGCAAAGCTAAATGTTGACCAAATCCAGACTCCGGCCAAAGGCATTGCCTAGCCACACCCAAACACAGAGATAACAGAAATCATTGATTAGCAGCAGTCCTGCTGCTAATGGTAACATCACTCCTGTATTTATCTATAAAAAACTACAGGTGTGACACTGTTTTGATAAATGAGGCCCAGCAGGGGCGTAGCTAAAGGCTCAAGGGCCCTGGTGCAAGAATTCAGCTTGGGCCCCCCTACCCCTCCCCAACACCACAAGACCACTACCGCACCTATGGCCAGCCGCCTTGCCCAACAGCCCCCCAGTGTAATTCCCCCCATAGCCGCCCCCACAGTATAATGCCCCCCATTAGCTGCCCAATACAGTATAATGCTCCCCGTAGCTGCCCCCATACAGTATAATGCTCCCGATAGCTGCCCCCAGACAGTATAATGCTCCCATAGCTACCCCCACAGTATAATGCTCCCATAGCTACCCCCCACAGTATAATGCCCCCATACAGTATAATGCCCCTATAGCAGACCCCATACAGTATAATGCCCCTCATAAATTCCCCCATACAGGATAATGCCCCCATAGCAGCCCCATACAGTATAATGCCCCTCATAGCTGCCCCCACACAGTATAATGCCCCATACAGTATAATGCCTCCATAGTTGCCACATACGGTATAATGACCCCATACAGTATATCACATATAGCTGCCCCCATACAGTATAATGCTCCCATAGCTACCCCCCAAAGTATAATGCCCCCATACAGTATAATGCCCCCCATAGCAGACCCCATACAGTATAATGCCCCTCATAAATTCCCCAATACAGGATAATGCCCCCATAGCAGCCCCATACAGTATAATGCCCCTCATAGCTGCCCCCATACAGTATAATGCCCCCATAGCAGCCCCATACAGTATAATGGCCCCACACAGTATAAAGACCCCATAGCTGTCTCCCTACAGTGTAATGCCCCCATAGCTGCCACCATATCAGCCCCCCAGACAGTATAATGCCCCCATAGCAGACCCCATAGCATGCCCAACACCGTATTAATGCCCCCATAGCAGCCACATACAGTATAATGCCCATCATAGCTGCCACCTTATCAGCCCCCCATACAGTATAATGCCCCTCATAGCTGCCACCATATTAGCCCCCCTGCTTATACAGTATAATTCCTCCATATGTGTATAATAGAAAAATAATAAAGTTACTTACCTATCCCCGTTCCCACGACGGGTGGAGGAGATCCCTCTCCTTCTTTGCCCTGTGTTGAGTGACTCGACGCAGACAGGCGCGATGATTTCACTAAATCGCGCCTGTCTGCGCCGAGACGCTAATAGCTCATGGCACAGTGAATGCTGGAGGAAGGAGCCGTCAGCTCCTTGCTCTAGGATTAAATTCAGCTGGATCTGCGTCCTGAGGACGCAAATACAGTTGGAAGCAGGCCTTCGCGAGTGGTTTGCGACCCCCCCCCCGGAGGTCTTCACACGACCCCCCAGGGGGAGAGCGACCCACAGTTTGTAATGTATTGTGTCGTGCAGTTTGTGTTTGCGGTGGCGAGAGGAGAGGGGGGCCTGTAATTTAAAGCCCCCCTCTCCTCTCTCGACCGCAAACACAGACAGTACAATACAAAAGACAGTACAATATAACACACATACATTACGAGCCCCCTCTGCAGCTCACCTGCAGGCTTCCATGCTCTTCCGCATCGGCTCTTCCACAGTGGCTGGAACGCCCCTTCACGTGACGTCACGGTCACATGGTACACTCAGTGTACCAATTGACAGTGACGTCTAAACAAACCATGCCCGTAATCGGGAAGTGCTGGCATCACGGCACATACAAAGTTTGTATCAGCACGCTGCGTGGCAATGGGGGGCCTGCGGGCCCCCTAGGATTGGGGGCCCGGTCGCAACTGCGACCGCTGTGACCCCTATAGCTACGCCACTGAGGCCCAGTACTCTCAACATATGCAGACTTTTGTACCACCCTGAAGATTATGTTAATACCTCCCTCATACACACAATTTTCCTGACGTTTTATACTGCATTAAAAAAAGAGAAATATTTTAAGGGCATTTTGGAGGCGTTTTTTTACTTGGTGTCATTTTGTACATGCGTTTTTTATTGTGTTTTTGAAGTCCTATAAAGAAGCCTGTGGCGAAAAACACCTGAAAAAATTACATACCGAGAGCGTGCTATGTTTTGAAAAGAACACCTCTGACCACAAAATTGCCTCAAAAATCCAATAAACCAAAAGGCAGTTGTGTGTAGTGCATTTGATATTTTACTATAGACTTTAACCCCTTAGTGACCAGCCAATTTTAAGCCCTAATGACCAAGCTATTTTATTCGTTTTTCTGTAATCGCATTCAAAGAGCTATAACTTTTTTATTTTTTTGTCTACATAGCTGTATGAGGACTTGTTTTTTTGCGGGATTAGTTGTACTTTTTAATAGCACCATTTTTGGGTACATATAATTATTTTATTAACTTTTATTAACTTTGTTTGGGGGTATTATAAAAAAAAACTGAAATTGTAAAGGATCTGCCAGGCACAGCTTCGGGGTTAACTCCCATAATTAATCAGTCAGCACCTGAATCTACATCCCTGAGACTGACTCAAGCTTCCACCACTCAGGCTGGCAGGCTTAGGAGTGGGAGAGCCTATCGCAACCTGGCCAGACTCAGCTAGCTCCCGCCCTCGGTCTATTTAAGCCTGCCCTTCCTGTCCCTCTGTGCTTGTGATTCTTTTCGTGTGGTTTCCTGGCCCAGCTACAGCTCCTTCTATTTTGATCCTGCTCCATACAGACCCTGGCTTACTGACTACTCTTCTGCTCTTCGTTTGGTACCTCGCACACTCCTGGCTTGACTCTGCTCGTTCACCACTCTGGTTGCTCACGGTGTTGCCGTGGGCAACTGCCCCTTTCCCTTGCTTGTATTCCCTTGTATGTTTGTCGTGTTTGTCGTGCACTTACTGAGCGCAGGGACCGCCGCCCAGTTGTACCCCGTCGCCTAGGGCGGGTCGTTGCAAGTAGGCAGGGACAGAGTGGCGGATAGACTAGGGCTCACTTGTCCGTTTCCCTACCCCCCGTCATTACAGAAATTCCACCATTGTTCTATGCGTTTTTAAATTGACGCCGTTTACTGTGCGGCGTAAATAACATGTTACCTTTATTCTAAGGGTCAGTACGATTATGGCGACACCACATATGTAAAGGTTTTTTTATGTTTTACGACTTTTGTACAATAAAAACACTTTTGAACTAAAATTATTTGTTTTTTCATCGTTGCTTTCCAAGAGCTGTAACTTTTTTATTTTTCCATCAATGCAGTGATTTTTTGAGCTTGTTTTTTCCGGGACGAGACATAGTTTTGATTGGTACTGTTTTGGGGTGTATGGAACATATTGATTCATTTTTATTATTACTTTTTTGGGGGGCGATGGAAAAAAAATTCAATTTTGCCATTGTTTTTTGCGTTTGTTTTTTACGGTGTTCACCTTGCGGTTTAAATTACATATTAACTTTATTAATTGAGTCATTATGGTCGCGGCGATACCATATATGTGTACTTTTATTTATTTTTTACACTTTTACTAAATAAAATCACTTTTTATGGGGGAAAAAAAGTTTTTCTTTTTTTTTACTGTAATTTTTATTATTAATCTTTCACATTTGGAAGGATGGTTGTAAAATCCATCAATGGTAGATGGAGTGATAAGAATATAAATATGTTTATTCTAAAACAACAATGGCTACGCGTTCAATGAGACCCACACTTTAATCTATACAGACATATATTGTTGATAAAAGCACGATTGGGATGTAAAAAAAGTGTGGGTCTCATTGATCCCCTCCACCGATCTACTAAATAACGTTTGATAGACGCATTCTTTTACAATTGTATGTAACTTCTTATAAGGTAATATTGATGGTCTTGATTTCTTCTAGTTTTGTTATAACAATTAACTTGTTTTAAATTTCCTGGCATAGATGTTATTCATGACGTCATGGTCACCCTTTGACCTTTCCCCTTTTGGCAGTTTTTTCCTTCCTGTGTACCCAAATTCCCGCTGATATATAAGAAAGCCTTTTTGTATGAAACTTTAACGGCCTGAGGAAGACGCTAGTACAGCGTTGAAACGCGTAGCCATTGTTGTTTTATAATAAACCTATTTATCTTCTTATCACTCCGTCTACCATTGCTGGATTTTACAAACAGCCACGCAGCAGCGCCCTACAGGATCCTCCCTTTTTCAACCATCCTTCCATATCCTAACAAGCGGTGATCGCCTGGTTTACCGGTCTGGATCCTGGCAGCAGCATTTGTGGATAATAGACTCTCATTGATATCTCACCCAAAGTCAATTGACCTGCACAATGTGGCGCCGTGCTTTTTGTTTTTATGTTCATTTATTTCACATTTATGACTTATTTTATTAGTCCCACTAGGGGACTTTACTGTGCGATCTTCAGATCGCTGCTATAATGCTTTGGTATACTTCGTATACTAGAGCATTATTGCCTGTCAGTGTAAATCTGACAGGCAATCTATTAGGACGTGCCTCCGGTGCGTCCTAATAGGCATATGTCCAGGGCAGACCTGGGGGCTTTCATCATGCCCCCGGCTGCCATGACACCCCATCGGAGACCCGCGATTGCATTTGCGGGCCGCTGATGGGTGACATTTAAACAAGTTAAATGCCACGGTCGCTATTGACGGCGGCATTTAACAGGTTAAATGGCCGCGATCGAAGTTTACTTTGATTGCAGGTGTTGGAGCAGGAGCCCAGCTGTCATCAGAGAGCAGAGCCCCGGCTCCTGCCTGCACGGGAGACCCGTGCAGGACTTAGACTAGGCGAACGTGAAAAGGCGTCAGCCTAGCCGAAGGCCCCTTAGTGACCAATGTGAAAAGGCGTATTGGTGGTCACTAAGGGGTTAATGTAACATCTGGCCACACAAAAAAACGCATTAAAAAAAGCAGCAAAAAACACGATTAAAAATGCCACTAAAGCGCAAGAAAACGCAGCAAAACGCTGTGTGAATCCAGCCTTATAGTGCGGAATACCCACCTCCTTCTGGTTTTTCTATTGACATCTTAGCCAAGAAATATCAGCAGCAAAAAATTTTACTGACAATTTATAGAACCAAAAATTCATGATAAATATAATTGTCACGTAGGGTGTGTGGACCCACTGGACCGTACCGCCTAAACGGTATGGCAGCTGGCCAACAGGACACAGGCCAAAGTCTATAGTTCGTATAGGTGTACCTGTGGTAGTTTCAGAACGTAGCAAGGCAGACTCGGATGGGACTTAGGCAGCAGGCGGACACAAGGCGTGGTGTAACAGGACAGGCGTGGTACACAGCACAGCACGACTCAACTCAATACGGCACTTGACCAGGATAGTATGGGATACAGCTTACAGGTAGCAGGAACGGGAAGACACCAGTAGACCATTTGCAGAGACAAACTAGGGTGCGCTGGCCCTTTAAGAGCGGACACGAGCGTGTGCGTTCGCACCCTATGGGACCCGGCCGAGTGAAACGGAAGTGAGAGCTGGCGTCTTCTGAGGAGGAGATGGGGACTAGCGCTCACTGATCCATGGTTGCGGCCATCAGGAACTAAGTAAACCTGGTGGCCCGCAGCCATGGGCATTACAATAATGAGTAATATATTTATATACTATTGAGAAAAGTATTGGGACACCTAAACATTACACCTACTGGACCTTTTATGACATTCCATACTAAATCCATAGGCATTAATATGGAGTTGGTCCCCCCTTTGCAGCTCAAATAGCTTCCCCTCTTCTGGGAAGGCTTTCTACAAGATTTTAGAGTGCATAGGAATATTTGCCCATTCATCTAGAAGAGCATTTGTAAGGTCAGACACTGATGTTAAACGAGAGGGCCTGGCTCACAATCTCTGTTCTAGTTAATCCCAAACGTGTTCAAAGGGATTGTGGTCAGGGCTCTGTGTGGGCAAGTTAAAGGGGACCTGCCATGTTGTTGTTTTTTTTTGTTGTTGTTTTTTTAAACCACATACCTCCCCTTATTCCTGGCGTCCTCTCAATTCCAGCACTGTAAAAAAATGTTGGCCCTTTCATTGTCCCGCTGTGGCCCCTGCTCCACTTGGTGCCTAATATGCTAATTTTGAGTAAAGGTACAGAGAGGCGGAGACCTCATCTCTCCTCAGTAGGCGTTGCCTCATGCATCACTGTGACGCTGACCAATCAGAGTGGACAGCCTCACGGTGATGCAAAAGACCTGCAGGTCTACGCCTCTGTGTACCTTTTTTTTTAAATTAGCATATTAGGTGCAAAGCCGAGCAGAGGCTGTAGCGGGAGTGGCAAAAAAAAATATTACAGAGCTGGAATCAAGAGGATGCCAGGAATAAGGGGAGGTATGTGGTTTTAAAAAAATAAATAACCTTGCAAGTTCTTTTTAAGTTTTCATGACCTCAGTTATTGTGCCACATTACAGATTTGCTTTTTCAGCTGTTATATAATGAAATAAAGACCCCTTTCACACTGCAATGAGAGCCATCCATCGGAAGTATATGTTGGAAGGCTGCAAAGTATCCCACTGTATAGGCATTCAATGGGATATGTCGCTCACCCACAGCCTCTGACCCCAGATGTTAGCAGCCGGAGTCCCCACATGGGGATTCAGAACGCTTCTCCTCTATGATTCCTGATGGCCATACATGGACAGTTACATCAGGAGCTTCCCCGGGGCCGAAGTTCCCAGACAGAGAAGTTCCCCAGACAGCATAGCCAAACTTCCTGACACAAGTGTTGGGTATATGGAGGTGCCGCAGCTCCCCTTTTCTCTCACCTGCAGCCTTGGTGCCTGAACGCTAGCAGCCGAAGTTCCAGGGCAGGAGCTTCCCTAGGGCCGGAGACCTCAGGCAGAGCATCAGGATTCAGAGAGGGGAAGCTCTTTGAGTCCTGATGCGGGGACTCAACAACCAAAATGTTAAATTTTTAGTAAGTCTTAAATATTTATCTTGTTTGTATATTATACATACACTCCTTATATTGGTTATTATTGGATAATGTCTGCTGAGGATCTTGCTTTAAGAATTTAAAATCATATTTGCAGTCTATAATATAAAATCTACATAAATGTGGATTTACCAATGCAAAGATAAGCCAGATATCTCTGTTCCAAATGTATGATTCATCTTTTTATTCCCCAGCAAATATCTTTTCTGTCTTTCTTTCCCAAGTCGTATTATTGAAAAGCTATAGTTGTATTGGAAGAAAAACTGTTATTCTATTAGTTTTATTCAGAAAATTATTTGAAAGTGCTGGATTAGTTTTTTACCTTTTTGAAGAAGTGTTTTCTGTAATCTTCAAACATTATTTAGGATAATGGTAGCCATACTCCGGGTTCTCAAATGTTAGCACTTCCATTAGGTTTTGGCTGTTACATCTTATTTTTTATATTAAAATACGGGGCTTAAAAGGTATTATCTAACTTAAGAAGGACAATTGTAGAGATGATTTGATTGAATAAAGGGAAAAGCTGTACAGACCTTTTTAAGTTCAAGGATGTATTGGTGGGAGGCTGTCATTATACACAATTAATGTTCTCAGGAGCAAGGCATTGATTATCGGCAGTGATGGACCGTAAGGAGAGGATAGATCTTAAAGCTCTACAATATGATGTGTGAGGCATGTCTAGATTTAACCATCGCTACTCATTTGGTGATAACGGAATAAAACTTGCTCATGGAAAGAAAAAAACACTGGGACGATTAGCATATTAACCTCTTCATCTTACTTCACTTATCCACTACTAATTCTCTCTTATTTTAAAATAACACAGTTGCGCCATGGCATTACTAGTTTAGAAGTATATATTTATTTTTCATAAGTATTCTATGGCTTAGTTCAATGATACTAAATAACATATTAGTGAATCCTTTAAACATCAGTTCAGTTTATTACTATATTATGTCCAACTCCAGTCTTTGTCATTCATTGTGAGAAGTTTATGTGTTTGTAATTTTATTTCATTTTTACTTCTTATTTATGTCTGCGAAATACAAAGTATACTTGTAGAATGAGCATTTGGGGTGGACAAAAAAATGTGATAAACTATTAATTAAGAAAAAAAATTAATGCGCTTGAAGTAAAAGACTAGGAATCCATTCATAGCTTCCATTTATACAGTTCATGGGAATGCCTTTGAGAATAGGGTTCCCCCATAGATGGGGCTCCCTATTTGCAACCCCGGTCTGTAGTAAGCAATGCCTGCTTTTCTTCTACTCTCCCGGATGGATTGCTGATCCTTCTACTTAGACTTTTAGCTACTTGTTAATGTACTGTGGCATCAAAGGCATTGATCTCCATTCCTTTAACATTCTTGAGTTATATACAACCTTCTGGTAAGTCAAACTCTGAGTACTTTCTAAGACCAAAGTGTTGAGAACCCTCTGACTTAGAGGATCCACTCTTGATAGTGCTCCAAATAGAAGACTAACTTCCCTTGCTTTAGACATGTATTGTTGCTATATACCTTGATTTCAACCTATTTGGTTATTGTGAATGATTGCTTTTCTTATCAGGGCCTCCTGGTAGGTTCAAATTGCTCAGTTTAATATTATTGGCCACTGTGACGAGCTCTGGATGTCTAATAATCATTAAATCTTACCTAAAATATACCTAGTCTATAGTGGAGCTAGAGAAATTATTCCATTAGGTTGGGTGAGGGGTGGGATCTACCTATGTTATCAGTTAGTACCTCGTGTACTGACACCGCTACCCTGAATTCCCAGCATTCTATGTGGCCGGATCTGGAGCGTGCACTGCAGTGACAGGAATAGAAGGCTATCAATTAGTGTTATCACCGTCCCCTGAAAACTATGGTATTATAAATCGTGATAGACTACACAAGCATTTAGGAATGGTTGTTAGACTTGGTTGTGTTATGCTTAAGCATTACTCAACTTACAGAAAAGGTAGAATTTAATAGCTTATGTGGTTATATGGTGCATAGAGAATGGTTTCATAGGCTGGTATATCGTTCAGCGTCTGGAACCAGAATGAAATGAATAAGAAGGATTTGGAGAAATATACAGTTCCATAGGGAATAGACTCAATAATATAAAGTGTAAGCTAGAGCATAGTGCAGCATATGTTAGAGTATATAGTAGGATATAATGGTGGTATGTAGAAGAGTTGTGCAAAGCAATGCTCTGTTATGTACCGCCAATGCAGGGGTGGGATTCAAATTGTTAACAACAGGTTCCCTGTTTTTCGGACGAAGACATATGTGCCGCGGGGTGAGGGGATTCATGGTGTTTTGCGCCACTGAAATGGACTCTAAATAAAGAAATTCCCTGTCCAGAATGCTTTAGTGTGGATTGTGTATATAATTACATAAGCATACAGACCTACCCACACATTATATTAAACTCACCCATTACGTATAGGCCTATATGCGCACATTCAATATCCTAAGCGTGCTCAGCCCATTTAGTTAGACTGTGCACATGAGAAGGGTGGAGAACAGTGTGGAGTGTGCAGTAAGCTGCGACAACTCTCCCGGCTAATGCACCGATACGGTGCAAGGAGCAAGCTCAGTACATATATACAGCACCAGAACAAAGCTCAGTACATATATACAGCACCAGAACAAAGCTCAGTACATATATACAGCACCAGAACAAAGCTCAGTACATATATACAGCACCAGAACAAAGCTCAGTACATATATACAGCACCAGAACGAAGCTCAGTACAAATATACAGCACCAGAACAAAGCTCAGTACATAAGTACAACACCAGAACAAATTTCAGTACATAAATACAACACTAGAACCAAGCTCAGTACATATATACAACACCAGACCGAAGCTCAGTACACAAATACAGCGCCAGAACAAAGCTCAGTACATAAATACAGCGCCAGAACCAAGTTCAGTACATAAATACAACACCAGAACCAAGCTCAGTACATAAATACAACACCAGAACCAAGCTCAGTACATATATACAACACCAGAACCAAGCTCAGTACATATATACAACACCAGACTGAAGCTCAGTACACAAGTAAAGCGCCAGAACAAAGCTCAGTACGTATTTACAGCACCAAAATCAAGCTCAGTAAATATATACAACACCAAAACCAAGCGTCGTACCTAAATACACCAGAAGCCAGTTCAGTACATATATAAAGCACCAGAACCAAGTAAAGAACTTACATACAGCACCAGAAGAAAACTCAGTACATATACTGTATACAGCACCTGAACCAAGCGCAGTAGATATATACAGCACCAGAACAAAGCTCAGTACATATATACAGCACCAGAACAAGCTCAGTACATATATACAACACCAGAACAAAGCTCAGTATATATACTAGTCCTTCTCAATGAATTAGAATATCATCAAAATTTAACTGATTTCAGTAATTCAATTCAAAAAGTGTGTCTCATATATTATATAGATTCATTACACACAGAGGGATCTATTTCCAGAATTTTTTTCTTCTAATGTTGATGATTATGGTAACAGTTAATGAAAACCTCAAATTTAAGTCACTCAGAAAATTAGAATATTATATAAGCCCAATTTCACAAAAAATATTTTAATACCGAAATGTTGTCCTACAGTATCTGCCCTCAATACTTGGTCGGTGCTCCATTTGTATGAAATACTCCATACCTTGGTTGAACATGATTGACATGTGTCTTTTTTCAACCATACGAACTATGTAACTGTGTAACTATGTAATGCGGCGTGGTATGGAGGCGATCAGCCTGTGGCACTGCTGAGGTGTTATGGAAGCCCAGGTTTTATGATAGCGGCCTTCAACTCATCTGCATTGTTGGGTTTGGTGTCTCATCTTCCTCTTGACAATACCCTCTATATTCTCTATGGGGTTTAGGTCATGCGAGTATGCTGGCCAATCAAGCACAGTGATACTGCGGTTATTGCACCAGGTATTGGTACTTAAGGCATGGTGGGCAGGTGCAGAGTCCTGCTGGAAAATGAAATTAGCATCTCCATAAAGCTTGTCAGCAGAGGGAAGCATGAAGTGCTGGGAAATGTCCTGCTAGACGCTGCGCTGACCCTGGACTTGATATAACACAGTGGACCAACACCAGCAGATGACATGGCCCCCCAAACCATTACTGACTGTGGAAACTTCAACTGGACCACATGACACTTGGATTGATGCCTCTCCACTCTTCCTTCAGACTCTGGGACCGAGATGTCCAAATTAAATGCAAAATTTACTTTGTGAAGTTTCCACAGTCAGTGATGAAGCAACCTGGGCTTCCATAACTGCTCAGAAGTGCCACAGGCTGATCACCTCCATGCCATGGCATTTATGCAGTAATTCATGTAGAGTCGGAGCCCCGACCAAGTATTGAGCGCATATACTGGACATACTTTTCAGTAGGACGACATTTCGGTATTAAAAATAATTTTTGAAATTGGGCTTATATAATATTCCAATTTTCTGAAACACTAAATTTTGGGTTTTCATTAAGTGTTCCCATAATCATTAACATTAAAAGAAAAAAATGCTGGAAATAGATCCCCCTGTGTGTAATGAATCTATAGAATATATGAGTTTAACTTTTTAATTTGAATTATATATGTTTTGAGCTTGGTTGTTCTGATATATATATATATATATATATATATATATGTACTGAACTTGGTTCTGGTGCTGAATTTATGTACTGAGCTTGGTTCCGGTGGGTATATATGTTCTGAGCTTGGTTCTGATGCTGTATTTAAGTACTGAGCTTTGTTCTGGTGCTATATTTATGTACTGAGCTTGGTTCTGGAGTTGTATATATGTAGTGAGTTTGTTCTGGTTTTGCATATTTGTACGAGTTTGGATCTGTTGCTGAATATATGTACGGAGTTTGGTTCTGGTGTTGTATATGTGTATAAGCTTGGATCTGATGCTGTATATATGTACTGAGCTTGGCTCTGATGTTGTATATGTGTACTAAGCTTTGTTCTGGTGCTGTATTTATGTACTAAGCTTTGTTGTGGTGCTGTATTTATGTACTGAGCTTGATTCTGGTGAAGTATATATGTTCTGAGCTTCTCTTTGGTGCTGTATATATGTATTGAGCTTGGTTCTGGAGTTGTATATATGTTCTGAGCTTCACTGTGGTGCTGTATATATGTATTGAACTTGGTTGTTATGATGAATATAACTCCAGAACCAAGCTCAGTAGATATATATATATACACAGCACCAGAACCAAGCTCAGTACATACATACAGCACCAGTACAAATACAGCTCAGTACAGAGATAATTTGCATATTTAGTTTAACCCGTGCCATATAAGATTGTACAGAATAAAACTACAGCTCCCAGTATAGCCAGAACGATGGTAAGGATATGCTGGGAGTTGCGGTTTCACAAAAAAGAACGATACACACATCATCTCGCTGCAGATCATACAGTGACTACAGTACTGAGCAGTCACAGGGAGAATAAGCATTTACATTTAGTGACTCACCGGTGACGACTTATCAGATTCGTTCTTTTTCTCTCTACTTTTCCATCTGGTCCAGAACTCTATGATTCCTCCTGGCCATGACCCATTTCATGCGGAAATGGGTCAATTTGCTCAATCAGATGTCTTCGGAAGCTCACTTTTTCAAAATTTCTGCACCTATAAACGAAGAAATTCTTATGGTGCCACACTCTGTTACACTAAATGTAATAGTATCATACACCGTGTCCCGGAATAGAATAGTGCTACACACTGTGCCCCTGAATATAATAGTAACATACACTGTGCCCCTGAATAAAATTGTGTCAAACACTGTAAAGTAATGCACCACACACAATGCCCTCTGTAGATAGTGCTCCCAGTAGAGCCCTCTATAGATAGTTCTTCCCATAAAGCCCTCTGTAGATAGCGCTCCCCATAGAGCCTTCTGTAAGTAGTAGCGTTCCCTGTAGATAGTGCCCCATGTACCGTTCACTGTAGCGTTCCCTGTATAGTGCCCCTATAGATAAGGCCCCCTGAGGCATTCCCTGTAGATAAGGGCCCCTATATAGTCCCCTGTTGCAACTGTTCCCTATATAGTCCCCTGTAGCTACTGTTCCCTATATAGTCCCCTGTAACTACTGTTCCCTATATAGTCCCCTGTAGCTACTGTTCCCTATATAGTCCCCTGTAGCTACTGTTCCCTATATAGTCTCCTGTAGCTACTGTTCCCTATATAGTCCCCTGTAGCTACTGCTACCTATGTCTTGTCCCCTGTAGTTTATGTTCCCTATATAGTCCCCTGTAGCTACTGTTCCCTATATAGTCCCCTGTAGCTACTGCTACCTATGTATTGTCCCCTGTAGCTACTGTTCCCTATATAGTTCCCTGTAGCTACTGTTCCCTATATAGTCCCCTGTAGCTACTGCTACCTATGTATTGTCCCCTGTAGTTTATGTTCCCTATATAGTCCCCTGTAGCTACTGTTCCCTATATAGTCCCCTGTAGCTACTGCTACCTATGTATGCACGGGATACAGGTTACAGGTAGCAGGAATAGGAAACACTGGGAACTGGAAAACACTTAGGAGACCATTTGCTTAGACAGACTAGGGTAACGACAACATGGGGCTCAGACAAGGCAGGAAGGGGCTGGACCCCTCTTATAGTCCAGGGCTCATGGGCTAATTTTGTACTTAATTTCAGGTGACCCGGCTGGGAGAAGCGGAAGTGAGCTCTGGCGTCTCCTGAGGAGGAGATGGGGACCAGTGCTCACAGTTCCATGGCTGTGGGCGTCAGGAGGTGAGTGAGCCTGACGGCCCGCGGCCATGGGCATGACAATATCTTTGTGTACCCAGGACTGTAAAAGACAAATGCATGTTACCATTCCCATTGTCAAGAGGAAGTGTGATACTGTCAGCGATGGTTGGAGACTGTCAGTATGTTGGGACAGCCCTTTGACAAGGGAAATCGTGACACCCATTTGTCAATGCTCGCGCAAAAAGGTGGTGTTCACTATAGACACGGCAGAGCGGCCGTGGGGAAGGGGGGCCCAAGTTTCGGGAATAACCCAGGGCCTATAGTCTACTTAATCCGCCACTGTGTACAAGCTATATGCTCGAATGGATAAATAATGTACACTATATGCAATTTGATTCTACAGTACATCCAGCCGTATACTACTACATTATATACATTTTTAAATTATATGCAATGGCATTATGGTCGCATGTTGGATAAAATCACATGCATACAGTATACAGATTTCTAAATTTTTAGCTTAGTCATGACAGATTTCAGAGCACATTTCAGGCATTTATGCAATAATAATCTATCTCTTTAAAGCAGAATTGGTGAAGTCTTTTCAGATACGTAAAAAGGTTCTGGGACAGTGCTGAGTCTGTGTGCATATCTGTGGCAGCGCTGATTCTTGGAGTGAGGCTGGAGCAGCGTTGAGCCACTGCCTCTAATTATGCCGCCAACACGGAGCCAAGTGGTGGTGGACATTGCCTAGAACACTGATTGCTTCGTCAAGAACTTGGGAATGTGCACGCTGAGGAAGAGAGGAAGATGGTCAATGGAGATGGTCAGCGGAGGATTTGCTTACTAAGTGAATGGCCCTCAGCAAAGTGGTATGTGGAGTAACAATCAGGGGCGTAGCTACAAGGCACTGCCATCTGTATGGATAAGCTGATGTGCCTTGTTTAAACATCAAAGGGGATGTGGTGCGCGCACATTTAATATGTCTCCTCTTTATTGTTTCTCCAAAATGACAATTTCTCGTGTAACACCCCTTTAGGCCGACCTCTGTAGGCAGGGTATTGTGTAGTTCTCACCTCACTATGGCGCAGTGCCTCTGCCCGAATCTTTCTAGGAGCTCTATAGGAAAGCAGAGGGGTCTTCCTCTTCTGCCAGGGGTCGACTCGGGAAACCCCCACCTGAGCTCAGTACACACTCACAAGCGGTTATGGTGAAACTACTCAACCGTTTTATTTAGGGAAAGGTAAACACGGGCGATCTGAATAAGAATGATGCAAATAAAGAAATAAAGCACAAATGACCTAGCAGTTACAGTTCTGTGTGATTGACCCCCCTAGTGGTGGGCATGGACTATATGCCAGGCCTGGCTAGTACAACACTTATCAATATTCCCTGAAATGTTATGGGGATAACAAAGGGTTAAGATACTGTCTTCACCAAACATATACAGTATATCAGTGACCCACACAGGATAATCACTCACCCACACTTATACTGCTGGTAATAGCTGGCACACAATTATACTGCTGGTAATAGCTGGCACACACTTATACTGCTGGTAATAGCTGGCACACAATTATACTGCTGGTAATAGCTGGCACACACTTATACTGCTGGTAATAGCTGGCACACAATTATACTTCTGGTAATAGCTGGCACACACTTATACTGCTGGTAATAGCTGCCACACTTATACTGCTGGTAATAGCTGGCACACACTTATACTGCTGGTAATAGCTGGCACACACTTATACTGTTACTAATGGCGGCAGTAATGCAAAGAACACAGTCAAAACGTTGAGGTCCTGTTGCTGCGGACATTGGCGCACTTTTCAGGAACCGTTGGTGCACTTAAATACTGAAGTTCCTCTCAAGAACAGTTCTCTCACTAAGTCCTCAATATCAGCACAATAAGTTCCAGCAATGTGTACTCACTAGTTCTGGCAGCAAAGATGATATTCCCCCCCGGATCCAGCTCGGGGCCGCAGCGTGGACGACAATGGAGTCGCAGGCAAAATCCTCCTGTGTTGCAGACCAGGGAACCTCCCTGGCATGGCCAGCCTTAGATACGTTCGACCAGTGCGGTCACACAGGGCGCCAGTCGCCACACTGCAAGAGGGGCGCCAGCGGGTGTGTGCAAATACCAGCGGGTCAGGTGCCACTCGCTAACTGCACCCAGGGCCGGCCTTAGGCAGTCGACTTTCCGCCTGCGCGCTTCTTCACTTAGTGGCCGTCGCTACCGCTATAGCAGCCATTGCGGCTGCTAGCGGCGACACCGGGCATGAGGGCAGTGGCAGTATCTCCAAGCTCTGCTATCTACTAGTGCCACTGTAGCTCCCTGAAGGAGCGGAATCCCCGCACTACCTACAGAAAAGGACAACTGTGCAGGAGCACACAAAATACCCAGCTTTCCCGGCTATCAAATAAATGTGTGGAAATAAACTAAGATATAACTTTATTAATCCTTTAGCTAGACTAAATAAAAGTTATATCTTAGTTTATTTCCACACATTTATTTGATAGCTGGGAAAGCTGGGTATTTTGTGTGCTCCTGCACAATTGTTCTTTCTTGAATGTTTGTTGCCCGCCAGCTATCAGGGTCATTTCGTAGCCCTTGCACTACCTACAATTGGGCTGTGGGCACAGTGGCACTACCAACCATGGGGCTGTGGGCTGTGTGGCACTACCAACCAGGGGGCTGTGTTGTACTACCAACCAGGGGGCTGTGGGCTGTGTGGCACTACCAACCAGGGGGCTGTGGGGCAGTACCAACCAGGGTGCTGTGTGGCACTCCCTACCAGGGGGCTGTGTGGCACTCCCTACCAGTGGTCTGTGTGGCACTCCCTACCAGTGGTCTGTGCGGCACTCCCTACCAGGGGGCTGTGCGTCACTTCCTACCAGGGGGCTATGTGGCACTCCCTACAGGGGCTGTGTGGCACTCCCTACAGGGGGCTGTGTGGCACTCCCTACAGGGGGCTGTGTGCCGCTCTTTACAGGGGGCTGTGTGGCACTATATACAAGGGGGCTGTGTGGCGCTACCTACAATGGGGCTGTGTGGCGCTACCTACAAGGGGGCTGTCTGGCGCTACCTACAAGTGTGCTCTGTGGTGCTACCTACAAGGGGCTGTGTGGCGCTACCTACAAGGGGCTGTATGGTGCTACCTACAGGGGGAATCTGTGAGTGGTGGGCTGATGGTCATTTTATTGTGAGTGGGGGGCTGATGGTCATTTTACTGTGAGTGGGGGGCTGATGGTCTTCAAATGGTTTCCGCCTCTGACCTCCAATTGAAATTAACAGGAGGCAGAAAATACCTGTGGCGCTCGTTTGGAGCTTTTATTCCTGCGTCTTTTGCATTCGCTTCAAAAGCTTAAGAAAAAACACAAAAAAACAAACAACGCTGTCAGTTCCTGAAGGAATTTTGAGGCAGATTTTTTTTGCCTTACAAAAAACGTGTGAACATACTCTACGAGTGTAGTGCTTGTTCTTAGCCGTTTTCTGTCTTTCTCGAAACAATTTTTGGTAGGAGGCCCTGAGGAAATTTTATTTTTCCAGTGCTGCCGAAAAGGTTGTGAAACTCTGCAGGGGCATAGCTGGGGGGGGGGGGGGGCAAGCGGGGCATGTGCCCCGGGCGCAGTTCAGAGCGGGGCGCCAGCGCCACCTCCTTCTGCACTATAATTGTACCTGTGTCGCAAGGACACAGGTACAATTAGAAGCAATGAATGACCGGGCACGTTCCGTGCCCAGCCATTCAGCGCCTTTCCACCAATGAAGCGACTGGTACCTTTTGTACCAGTGACGCTTCCGTCGATGAAAGGCGCTGACTGACAGGGAAAGTCATCCTGCCCAGCCAATCAGCGCCTTTCATAGACGCCGCGTTCAACCCCCTCAAGACCTGCGCAGAAGAGAGCAGGTCTCCATGGCTGCCGGACGGCGTGGGAGCGGGATTAAGGTGAGTTTTTTTTTGTTTTTTTTTTTAAATTGTAATAGAAGTGTGGCTGTATCTACGGAGGGGACTTTATCTACATGGGGGACTTTATCGACGGGGGGTGTCTATCTACAGGGGGACTATATCTACAGGGCTGGGCTATATACAGGGGGACTATATCTACAGGGCTGGGCTATATACAGGGGGACTATATCTACAGGGCTGGGCTATATACAGGGGGACTATATCTACAGGGCTGGGCTATATACAGGGGAACTATATCTGCTGGGCTATATACAGGGGGACTATATCTACAGGGGGCTATATACAGGGGGACTATATCTACAGGGGGGCTATATACAGGGGGACTATATCTACAGGGCTGTGCTATATACGGGGGGACTATATATGCTGGGCTATATACAGGGGGACTATATCTACAGGGGGGCTATATACTGGAGTGGGCTGTCTATAGAGCACCATATACAGGGGTGGGCTATATAGTATATAGCCCCCTGTAGATATAGCCCACCCCTGTATATGGTGCTCCATAGATAGCCCACCCCAGTATATAGCCCCCCTGTAGATATAGTCGCCCTGTATATAGCCCAGCCCTGTAGATATAGCCCCCTGTAGATATATTCCCCCTGTATATAGCCCCCCTATGTATAGACCACCCCTGTAGATATAGCCCCCCTGTGTATAGCCCCCCTCTGTAGATATAGCTCCCCTGTGTATATCCCAGCCCTGTGTATAGCCCAGCCCTGTGTATAGCCCAGCCCTGTAGATATGGTCCCCCTGTAGATATGGTCCCCCTGTAGATATGGTCCCCCTGTAGATATGGTCCCCCTGTAGATAGCCCACCCCTGTATGTAGTCCACCCCTGTAGATATAGTCCCCCTGTAGATATAGCCCACCCCTGTATATAGTCCCCCTGTAGATATAGCCCACCCCTGTATATAGTATCCCACAAATAGCTCCCCCTATAGTGCTCCACAGAAAGCCCACCCCTGTATATAGCCCCCTTGTACATATAGTCCACCCCTGTATATAGTGCTCCACAGATAGCCCACCCTTGTATATAGTATATACAGGGGTGGGCTATCTGTGGAGCACTATATAGAGGGGTGGACTATCTAGTGGAGCACTATATACAGGGGTGGACTATATGTACAAGGGGGCTATATACAGGGGTGGGCTATCTGTGAAACACTATATAAAGGGGTGGACTATATGTGGAGCACTATATACAGGGGTGGGCTATATCTACAGGGGGGCTACATACAGGGGTGGGCTATCTGTAGAGCTCTATATACAGGGGTGGGCTATATCTACAGGGGGCTATATACAGGGGTGGGCTATCTGTAGAGCACTATAGGGGGAGTTATTTGTGGAACACTATATACAGGGGTGGTCTATATGGGGGCACTATCTACAGGGGGCTCTATGGCAGGCACTATCTACAGGGGGCACAGTGTGTGTATGGGACATGGTGTATGGTGCTATTATAATTAGAGGTGCAGTGTTTGGCGCTATTATATTTAGGGGTGAGCGGCAAACTGCAGAAATGGACCGGGAGAATTCATCATAGAGGTCTGGACCAAATGGAGAAAAAGAACTAGAATCTGAGACGTCACCGGTGAGTCACTTAATGTAAATGTTCACTCTGCCTCTAATCAGTAATGTAGTCACTGTATGATCTGCAGTGAGATGATGAGTGGTGTGATTATGATAGGATTTATTTTTTGTGAAACAGCATCTCCCAGCATATCCTTACCATTGTTCGGGCCATGCTGGGAGCTGTAGTTTTACGCCGTACAAACCTATACGGCAGGGGTTGCACTAAATTGAGCTGTATTTGTTCTGGGGCTGTATATATGTACCGAGCTTGGTTCTGGTGTTGTGTATAGAACCATATTGCTTGTGAAATGTACAAATAATTTTATGCTTGCGTTACATAAAAAGAAATGACACGTCGATTGGTAGAGAAAACAAACACGGCGAGGGGGAAGGAGATGTCGGGAAAGAGGTAGGGGGGGCGCCATACTGAATCTTTGCCCCGGGTGCTGGAGAACCTAGCTACGCCTCTGAACTCTGTACTAGGCTACAGGATCCCGTCGTGGAGCAGCTCAGTTAGTCATGGGAACCGGGCCTAGGTGAGTACAATTTTTGTTTTTGTTTGGGGGCACTGTCTTCGAGGGGTAGGTGGGGGACTGTATGGCACTGTCTACAAGGGGGAGGTGGGGGGGGGCTGTATGGCACGATCTACAAAAAGGAGGTGGGGGATTATGGCACTGTCTACAGGGAGGCTATATGGCAAAATCTACAGGGGGGCATTATACTGTGTGGGGGCCACTAAGTGGACATTATACTGTGTAGGGGTACTACAGGTGGCATAATACTGTGGGCACAAAATACTGTGTCCTTGAAGGGGTTGTAATATATTATATTAAATATTATTATTATACTGTATGGGGGTACTAAAGGGGCATTATAATTTTTTTATGGGATATTTTTTTTAATGATGGGGTGGGGCGCCGAAAGATCATTTCGCACAGGGTGCCATCTATCCTAGGGCTGGCCCTTCTCCCTGGAATCAGGATGTTTTGCAGAGGTGATGCTGCTGCAGCATTTCTTTCTCACATACAGTGAGCTGATGTGATGTCAAAACGGTCTCTGTGCTGTGTGCCCCAGTGCAGGACTCTCTTCTCTCTGCAATGCACTCACAGTCTCCCTATCCCCTGATCATGTGTCTCTCCCAAAGATGGCCACTGTCTCTCCTCCCTCCTCAGCCTTGTCCCAGAATCTCCTTCTCAGCCAAGCAGTGCTCCCCTTTGCGTCTCCTCTCCTAGGCTGCAGGGGTATAGAGAAGCAAGTGGTGCTGGGACAGTTAGTCCATTGCACTTGAGAAGAAGAAGTGCTAATGTCTGTTGATGTGAGTCCCCAGAAGATTTTAGTGACTTTCAATACTTCATAGGATTAACAGTGACTTTAGAACAGGGGGGCGTGATGATGTTCTGTGCGGACCCCTGTCTTTAGGACACAGACATACTTGTCTGTATCCTGATAGTTCAGAAAGACACAGCTGTTTTTTGACAGCTGCATCCTACGAATGGGAGGAACTGTGGGTCTGGCACTGTTATGGGGGGTAACGGTATAACTGTATGTATTCTATTTTAAGCAACTTAAACGAGCAATCCAGGTAAAACTGTTATTGTGTCGTGCAGACCATGACCATCAGTTTTACTCAGATTGCTCCTCTAAAGTGATTTTTTTTCCATCTGACACTTTTATGGCCTATCGATATACCATTTGAGAAGACCCTTCCCAGTGTTGGCATGACAGAAACTTGTGCATATATCTGGGTCCAAAACATTTTCAGCTATGTTTACTTTAGGAGATTCTGACTGGCTGGTCCTGGCCTCAACCAATTTGAACACCTTGGGATGAATTTAAACACTGACTGAGACATGCATCCGCATTGATGTTCTTGCACCTGAATAGGTTCGCATCTCCCCATCATGTTCCAAAATATAGTGGGCATATGGACAGCCTAGAAGAGTGGAGATTGCTATAGCAGCGATGAGGCATTCCGTATAGCAAATATTATCTTTGTGTAGTTTTATGTGTTATAATTTTAAAATGATCTTAGAGAAATAAGATATTAAATAAAAGATAAAACAGTCTCCCACTAGTGAATGGTTGCTCTAATACTATAGTAACTATATGGGAACTCCAATCCTTTTCACATATATAAACTCCATTATCTACTTGATGGTTATTTCTCTTAGCGATAATGTCTATACTTGAGTGGTTTATTTATATTAATTTTCCACTGATAATATGATAATGTATATGGGATAGTAGTATCAATTTGGCTTCATAGCGCCAGCCCCACAGACAAACCATGTTTACCAAAATCACAAAAAAAAAAAAAAGTAGAGTCACTAAACCATTAGACACAGTGGAGTGGAGAACGAAGTCATCTGACATTAAATCACTGGACACTGAGATAGACACCAAAGACTAGAGCCCTGGCGGTTTTGCTCTGATTTTGCGCTCTATCTATATTAAGGGCAGATCAGAAAAAGAAAGGGAGAAAGGGTAGAACTAATAGTTAAAGAATGTTGGCTTTGTTGGCTCGTCTGTTTGTTGTATGGTCTGTGCTGACTGATGATGACCAAACCTGTGTCTACATATTCTTGTTCTTGAAAACACTCGGCTTCCTGAGCAAATAGATTTGGTGACGTTCTGTGCAATTGTGTCTATTATGATCCAGCCTGTTCCTGACAGTTGTCTTCATTCTACAGACTGCTTCACTAGTTATAATCTACAATAATCCTCAATTATTATTTAATGGACCTTTAAATGCTAAACAACCTACAAAAAAAAACACTAAAAAGCATCACTAGTATATACTGTATCTCCATATACAAAAAGACTTTTAAGAAATTGCATACAGTGATCTAGAAGTTTGTGCATATATCATTGTATATGGTAAATAAGATAAATTATAAAAAGTATTTTTGTTTATTGAGATATATAATAGTGGTCCTAATTTTGGTATTTTTTGCATAGGTTATTTAGTTTAGTTCTTCTGTCTGACTACGAGTGTCCTCTGCTGGTCCTGGTCTGATGCTACAAACAATTACGATTTTGCCTCATGATTCTATACATTGCCTTGTATTGGTGTCAATTGTAGCTAGGTGAGACTATTTTGGGATAGTAACTTGGAGATTCCCTCGTGTAAGTTCCATACCTCTGAGGAATTTCAGGGTAATCCAACCCTAAAGCAAATCTGATCACATTATGCACCATTAACGGTAACTGCTCCTTAAGTTTTGCACCACGATCTATGGTAGCGTTGTAATGCATCTCCCCATATATTTTGTATAGACTCTTATGGTACCCTTTCATAAAACCCGCAACATTTTTTTATTTTTATTTATCACCTGTACCATAAAGGAAATAGGTCCTACCACATGTCAATCACAGTGAATTCTAAAAAAAAAAAAAAAAAAAAAGTCCAATTGTATATTGGTTGAACTTGATGAATATGTGTCTTTTTTTCAACCGTACCAACTATGTAACTTTATACTGTATAGATTTATGTTTTTCATTTAATAAGAATAATGGGCATTGAATTCAAAATAATGGTCCACAATAGTGCAAAATGTACATGTACGCCTGGTCTAAACTTAAACTTTTTTATTTTTGCTATTAAACTTATAGATTGTAACAGATTCTTGAATGAATTCATATATACTATAAAATATTACCAAATAAAACAAGATGGTCGTACTTGGTTTGCTATACAGTAGCACCAGTGGAAGAAGGTAGCGATCTGTGATGATGTAGCACATCTGCTGCAGTAATAGAATAACTACTTCTAAATAGTGATTCCAATTTAGTAAAATAAAGTAACATATTTATTTTAATATGAAGCCTACTCTTATACGGAGTATAGTGCTATTAGTAAAAATCTGATTTTTCATACCATTTACATTTTTCTACAAGGCATGAAATAAAATAATTAGCACACATAATAAATATACACTTAGCGTGAATTAAGATTATGCTATTGTGCATTTGCCAGGCACTTAACAATAGGAGTCTTTATTGCGAGAGAGTCCATCTGGCAGTGAAGAGGTTAAGATTAGTAACATATGTTCTTGTCAGCATGTATTTAGCACCTGCAGAAATGAACGTGAGGACTGTGACAGCAGAGAAGCCGAGCGCCTGCTGGGGAGACTGTGCACAATGTCAACAAATTTTACTTTGTTAATTTTTTCTTATTAAAAGCAATTCAAGAAAAGAACGTAATAGTGCAGGTGTTCAGAACAGCGCAGCAAGACCATTTAATGCGAGGAAAGGTGCATGCTCGCACTATGTCATCATTCTATACAGAAGAGGGCCACAGTACTACAGAGACTGCAATCCCTCCCACCACTTACTAGAAATTGTCTTCTTAGCAATGTGTCTGTGCTTAGGTTTATCTTTTTTTAGATTGCTTTTCATGTACTAGAATTTAGAACATTTTGAAAGTGATGCCCAAACTTGCTACACGCCTACTAGTCACATTTACTGCAGAACCATATGTATGGTGAAAGCAGGGGCGTAGCTAGGGGGGGGGTCAAGTGGGGCATGTGCCCCGGGCGCAGTTCAGAGGGGGGCGCCAGCGCCACCTCCTCCTGTACTATAATTGTACCTGTGTCGCAAGGACACAGGTACAATTAGAAGCAATGAATGACCGGGCACGTTCCGTGCCCGGCCATTCAGCGCCTTTCCACCAATGAAGCAACTGGTACCTTTTGTACAAGTGACGCTTCCGTCGATGAAAGGTTCTGACTGACTGACAGGTAAAGTCATCCTGCCCAGCCAATCAGCTCCTTTCATAGACGCTGTGTTCAATCCCCTGGAGACCTGCGCAGAAGAGAGCAGGTCCCCATGGCAGCCGGACGGCGTGGGAGCGGGAATAAGGTGAGTTTGAAATTTTTTTTTTTTTTTAATTGTAATAGAAGTGTGGCTGTATCTGCAGGGGGGGGGGGGGCGCGACTTTGTCTACACGTGGGGGCCTTTATCTGCAAGGGGTACTTTATCTACAGGGGGACTATATCTACAGGGCTGGGCTATATACAGGGGGACTATATCTACAGGGCTGGGCTATATACAGGGGGACTATATCTACAGGGCTGGGCTATATACAGGGGGACTATATCTACAGGGCTGGGCTATATACAGGGGGACTATATCTACAGGGCTGGGCTATATACAAGGGGACTATATCTACAGGGCTGGGCTATATACAGGGGGACTATATCTACAGGGCTGGGCTATATACAGGGGGACTATATCTACAGGGCTGGGCTATATACAGGGGGACTATATCTACAGGGCTGGGCTATATACAGGGGGACTATATCTACAGGGCTGGGCTATATACAGGGGGACTATATCTACAGGGCTGGGCTATATACAGGGGGACTATATCTACAGGGCTGGGCTATATACAGGGGGACTATATCTACAGGGCTGGGCTATATACAGGGGGACTATATCTACAGGGCTGGGCTATATACAGGGGGACTATATCTAGAGGGCTGGGCTATATACAGGGGGACTATATCTACAGGGCTGGGCTATATACAGGGGGACTATATCTACAGGGCTGGGCTATATACAAGGGGACTATATCTACAGGGCTGGGCTATATACAGGGGGACTATATCTACAGGGCTGGGCTATATACAGGGGGACTATATCTACAGGGCTGGGCTATATACAGGGGGACTATATCTACAGGGCTGGGCTATATACAGGGGGACTATATCTAGAGGGCTGGGCTATATACAGGGGGACTATATCTACAGGGCTGGGCTATATACAGGGGGACTATATCTACAGGGCTGGGCTATATACAGGGGGACTATATCTAGAGGGCTGGGCTATATACAGGGGGACTATATCTACAGGGCTGGGCTATATACAGGGGGACTATATCTACAGGGCTGGGCTATATACAGGGGGACTATATCTGCTGGGCTATATACAGGGGGACTATATCTACAGGGCTGGGCTATATACAGGGGGACTATATCTACAGGGCTGGGCTATATACAGGGGGACTATATCTACAGGGCTGGGCTATATACAGGGGGACTATATCTACAGGGCTGGGCTATATACAGGGGGACTATATCTACAGGGCTGGGCTATATACAGGGGGACTATATCTACAGGGCTGGGCTATATACAGGGGGACTATATCTAGAGGGCTGGGCTATATACAGGGGGACTATATCTACAGGGCTGGGCTATATACAGGGGGACTATATCTACAGGGCTGGGCTATATACAGGGGGACTATATCTGCTGGGCTATATACAGGGGGACTATATCTACAGGGCTGGGCTATATACAGGGGGACTATATCTACAGGGCTGGGCTATATACAGGGGGACTATATCTACAGGGCTGGGATATATACAGGGGGACTATATCTGCTGGGCTATATACAGGGGGACTATATCTACAGGGGGGCTATATACAGGGGGGCTATATCTACAGGGGGCTATATACAGGGGGACTATATCTACAGGGCTGGGCTATATACAGGGGGACTATATCTGCTGGGCTATATACAGGGGGGCTATATCTACAGGGGGGACTATATCTACAGGGGGCTATATACAGGGGGACTATATATACAGGGGGCCATATCTACAGGGCTGGGATATACACAGGGCTGGGATATACACAGGGCTGGGATATTCACAGTGGGGCTATATCTACAGGGGGGCTATATCTACAGGGGTGGGCTATACACAGGGGGGCTATACACAGGGGGGCTATATCTACAGGGGTGGGCTATATACAGGGGTGGGCTATATACAGGGGGAATATATCTACAGGGGGCTATATCTACAGGGCTGGGCTATATACAGGGCGACTATATCTACAGGGGGGGCTATATACTGGGGTGGGCTATCTATGGAGCACCATATACAGGGGTGGGCTATATAGTATATAGCCCCCTGTAGATATAGCCCACCCCTGTATATGGTGCTCCATAGATAGCCCACCCCAGTATATAGCCCCCCCTGTAGATATAGCCCCCTGTAGATATATTCCCCCTGTATATAGCCCACCCCTGTAGATATAGCCCCCCTGTGTATAGCCCCCCTCTGTAGATATAGCCCCCCTGTGTATAGCCCACCCCTGTAGATATAGCCCCCCTGTGTATATCCCAGCCCTGTGTATATCCCAGCCCTGTGTATATCCCAGCCCTGTGTATATCCCAGCCCTGTAGATATGGTCCCCCTGTAGATATGGTCCCCCTGTATATAGTCCCCCTGTAGATATAGCCCACCCCTGTATATAGTCCCCCTGTAGATATAGCCCACCCCTGTATATAGTATCCCACAAATGGATCCCCCTATAGTGCTCCACAGAAAGCCCACCCCTGTATATAGCCCCCTTGTACATATAGTCCACCCCTGTATATAGTGCTCCACAGATAGCCCACCCTTGTATATAGTATCTGTGGAGCACTATATACAGGGGTGGACTATCTAGTGGAGCACTATATACAGGGGTGGACTATATGTACAAGGGGGGCTATATACAGGGGTGGGCTATCTGTGAAACAGTATATACAGGGGTGGCCTATATGTGGAGCACTATATACAGGGGTGGGCTACATCTACAGGGGGGCTATATACAGGGGTGGGCTATCTGTAGAGCACTATAGGGGGAGTTATTTGTGGGACACTATACAGGGGTGGTCTATACGGGGGCACTATCTACAGGGGGCTCTATGGCAGGCACTATCTACAGGGGGCACAGTGTGTGTGTGTGGGACACGGTGTATGGTGCTATTATAATTAGAGGTGCAGTGTATGGCGCTATTATATTTAGGGGCGTAGTGTGTGGTATAATGATAACTTTATATTTATTTATAGGTGCAGAAATGTTGGAAAAGTGAGAAGCTGAAGACATGTGAGCGGCAAACTGCAGAAATGGACCGGGAGAAGTCATCATAGAGGTCTGGACCAAATGGAGAAAGAGAACTATAATCTGAGACGTCACCGGTGAGTCACTTAATGTAAATGTTCACTCTGCCTCTAATCAGCACTGTAGTCACTGTATGATCTATAGCGAGATGATGGGTGGTATGATTATGATAGGATTTATTTTTTGTGAAACGGCATCTCCCAGCATATCCTTACCATTGTTCGGGCTATGCTGGGAGCTGTAGTTTTACGCCGTACAAACCTATACGGCAGGGGTTGCACTAAATTTAGCTGTATTTGTTCTGGGGCTGTATATATGTACTGTGCTTGGTTCTGGTGTTGTGTATAGAACCATATTGCTTGTGAAATGTACAAATAATTTTATGCTCGCGTTACATAAAAAGAAATGACACGTCGATTGGTAGAGAAAACAAACACGGCGAGGGGGAAGGAGATGTCGGGAAAGAGGTTGGGGGGGGGGCGCCAAACTGAATCTTTGCCCCGGGTGCTGGAGAACCTAGCTACGCCTCTGGGTGAAAGCCACCTACAGTATGACGGTTCTCAGGACCCAGCTGCAAGAGTTTTTAACTTCTGATCATCTGTTCAGGATGCCGATATTAGCAATATATTAATAATCTAGACACCAAATTTACCCTAAATTGTGAAAAACATAGAATTTGATTTCCTTACGTATATGTAGTTCTTTGTATTATAATTTAATTAGCTAGCGGATCAAGAGCAAATGTGTTTGTCTATGGCAAATCTGACTTCTGCCACTGATGTGCCATGGATCCACACGAGCATAAGCCTTATTCAAGTGGAGTTTTTCCACATTGGGCTAATCCGAGGCTTTTCCGTGCGGAATCCGCAAAAAGAATGAGCGTACTTATTCTTCTTGTGGGTGACTGTTTCCATGGGGGGGGGGGGGGGGACACAAAATTCTGCGCAGATTTTTTCCAGAGCATGTAAACAGGATTACGAAAACCCCATTAACATGCATTGGAGCTTGAATGTTAGTGGATTTGAAATCCTCATCAAAAACGTCACGTGTGAATGGAGACTTACAGCTCTGTCTTTGTTTTCATCCAGTAGTCATGCGACCAGAAACCATTTTATAGATACAATACTTGTGTGCTGATATTTTGTGTTTTTGTTATCACGTTTCCCCAATTCCTAGCATAACGCAGCCTTGAAATTTGTGTAATTCTATGCATAGACACAGTCAGCTTTACTTCCTTATTAGACAGTAATAATACACAGACCGCTGCAGGCAAGTGGGCTTATATTTCTCCAGCAGCGCACAGTTAAATAAGAGCAGCCAGATTTTTAAATGATTTTCTCTTTGCAATTTGCAGCAGTTGCCATTACTGTGTGTCACCACCTGCAGATTTAGAAGTGAATGTTTAAATTTGCTATACTGGGGACTGCCAGTAGGAGGTGCTATGGTCACTAGCACCTTCTCCTCTGATGGGTCATAGAGTTATGAAAATGGAAGATAAATGTAATCACTAGAGAGGTGTACAGGAGATGCAAAAATATTTCTGTTCGTTTTTACCATTTTATTAATCCAAAATTTAGCATGCATCTGAGAATTGGAAAAGACTCAATAGATTTTGGCATCTGAACAAACTTGTTTTGATACAGATCTATAACTGAAGACTTGTTTACTTGTGTTTAGCGATACAAGCACGTTTTTTTTTAAAACCAGTATATTTGTTATACAATACATCTATTATATTTAGCTTTTACTCAAATCTACTCATTAATTACATTCTTTTTTTAAATAATATTACCATACGGAAATGTTTGTTTACATGGCTATAGTCAGAATATAAAGTATTTACATGCCACTATACAATAGATAGATTGTAAACTTCATTTATATAGTCCGCTTGTTCTGATCGTGACAATTATACAGAAATAAGCGGCTCTACATCGGTGCTGCTTATCTCCCCCTACAGAAGCGGTCTGCCACAAATCACTTGCTCCTGTGCCAACCTATTTTTAAATGACCATTTTCACATCTAGCGGCGGTGTACAGTAGACCGAAGAGGAGGGGAGTTTATAGTACCGACTGTATTTTAGAACACATTGTAATTGCCCCTGTTTTGGATGGTAAACGCTATATAGAGGGCACTGTGGCTAGCATATTTGGGAGGTACTGTCTGGCACTGTTTGTTTGAGGGACATTGTCATTTGCATTATATAAGCATTTTTGGATGGCACTACATAAGCTATAAGCTCTTTGGATGGCTATTTTTTGGGGCACTGTGGCATGGACTATTATAGGGCAGTAGCGGACACTATTTGGGAGGACATTTGGCTGGTACTATTTGGAGGGGTTCTGGCTGGCATGTTACGGGAGTCATTGCAGCTGACACTAGTGATGCTATGTCAGAAGACGGCCAAGTCACTGAGAGAGAAAGAGATGGAGGGAGGAAAAGAAAAGGACCTATATATCCTGCACTGCACATACAGCTCAATTAGGAAGATGCTCAGTGCATCATGGGATACAGAGTTTTAAGGCCCAGTTCACACTGATTTTGTGAACGCTGATTTTTACGCGGAAAACGCGTCTGAATCCTCGGCAAAACTGAAACCACCTCCCAGTGGAATTTAAATGGGAGGCGGAGGCGTTTTTTTTCCCCTGGAGGTTTTTAGCTGCTCGCGGTAAAAAAAGCGGCATGCTCTTTCTTGCCGAGGTTTTGCCTCTGACCTCCCATTAAAATCAATGGGAGGCAGAGAAAGCATTTTTTCGCAGCATTTTTTTTGCTCAATGGCCTGAAGGAGTTTTGGGGCAGATTTTTCTGCCTGCAAACTACTCTGTGTGAACTTTAACTTATTCAAAGTACATGTTTACTTGGCAGCCACTTGAATTGTTCTGTGTGGGGACCGTGGTCATGCTAATCACACTGTGGGGGTAATTTATCAACCTTTCTATGGCTGTTTTCTAGAGTAAAAAAAAGTTGCAAAAGGGCCCAAATTTCGCAATTGGACCTTTTTGCGCCAACCTCGCCACTGTTGTGGAAAGGGCCATAGCCTTGGCGAGAGGGGCGTGGTCACCGCAGCGCTACAAATGTATTATACTTTACGCCAGAAAACTGACGTAAGTTATAGTGGAAAACTATACAACTATTACCCTCCCGTCCCTTCCATTAGATAGTTAAATAAACAAAAATAATAGTTAAAAAAAAAAATATAAAATTATACTCACCGAACTGCTTCTCTTCTCTCTTCCAGCTCCTTCATCTCTGCAGGGCCGGTTGTACAAGGACCTGACGTCGGGCAGCGTCAGGACATTGTATGCGACGCAGCACTGATGAGGTTGAAGAAGTACGACATGACATATAAAGGCCCTGACGCTGCTCTGCATCAGGTCCTTGTACGAGCAGCGCTACAGTGGTGGTGGGAACAGGAGGAGGTGAGCATGTGGTTTTTCTTTTTTATTTGGCTGAAGGAGGGTACTGTATGGCACATGGCCACAATTGTGGCGCAGGGCCTGGACCTAAACATGCGCCATATTTATTAAGAGGCTTTGCCTCTTAATAAATGTGTCCGAGTTTACTCCAACTTTTCTACGTATGAAACGCCAGTCTTAATAAATTCCCCCCTGTATTCTAACAAGAAGGTGTTAATTCTGGAGCACACATTATTTTGCAACGTATCCTTGTGAAGGATGGAGTGGACAGAAGTTAATGTTTATAATAATTTTCTTTCTTTAATAAAATATAGACTATAGAGTTGTGTACATAATTGTGATGAAGCAATAGTAATAGGATTAGATAAGTATACGTGGCAAGATGGCCCCTGAACAGGGACTACGCACTAATAAAATAACAAGTCACTTCCTGGTATGAACAAACTATGAACTATGAAGACATATCTAAAGGACCAGATAAGGGTGAACCTATCCAAGGATGACACAAAGTAACAAGAGGCTTACAGTGATACGTGCTTTTATAAAAGTGTGATAACATGTACCCACCCCCAGGAGAAAGGAGATATAGAACAAATGTGTGTAATAAATAAATCAGTGACGCCTGATGCTGAGTGAGGAGCTTTGTACCAGACTCTGTGTGGTGTGATTCCTTTCGTACGAACTCAGCGTATTATCCCTGCCGGTTGAGACTGATTAGTACCCGAACATTTTGGCGCTCGACGTGGGGCCACACTCGAGGGATAAGCCGTGTCCGTGATCGACGACCCCCAGACGCCTCAACATCGAATCACCAGCCACGCTCCCAGGAAGTCTGATCAGCTTCAAATAAAACACGGTAAGGTTAAGTTCATGTTTATGAATATTGGCTCTTATCCGTGTGGGAGAGTGAGCAGGTGATAAGATACCGAGGTATTTGGAGTCGATCCCGGCCACACTCTCAGCGACAGAGAGTTAACCCGCTGTGTGGTTCCAAGAATCATAGTATAGATAGTCGCGTCTCGCCGGCATAGGTGATAAGTATAAGTGTAATAATTTAATTCGTCGCAGGGTATAGGTTGATACCATTAAGTCGACAGAGACAAATAGTCGCAGGGTATAGGTTGATACCATTAAGACGACAGGTGTAAGTGTAATAATTTAATTGGTCGCAGGGTATAGGTTGATACCATTAAGACGACAGGTGTAAGTGTAATAATTTAATTGGTCGCAGGGTATAGGTTGATACCATTAAGACGACAGGTGTAAGTGTAATAATTTAATTGGTCGCAGGGTATAGGTTGATACCATTAAGACGACAGGTGTAAGTGTAATAATTTAATTGGTCGCAGGGTATAGGTTGATACCATTAAGACGACAGAGACAGACAGTCAGTTATAATTGTGTTAAAAAAAAAATAAAAAAAAAATTGTGTTTTGTGTTCAGAAACATCGAGAATAAGGTTTCATTCTCAGGACGGTGTTAAATATAGAACAGTATGTTTAATGTGTTTAAAACAAAGAGACAGGCAAAGGAATGTGGTTCATTAACCGCAAAAGAGATAGTAGAAAAAAGAGAAGGCAAGAAGAATGTAGAAAATAGTAAGAAAGTTATGCACATATGTGGCATATTTATAGATGGAAGAATGGGCTGCAGCTCTTAGGGAAAACAAGGGAAGATTAAGTGACGAAGGAAAGTTAGATGAAGCATTAGCTTGGCAAAGAACAGCCATAGCCATAACTAAAGACAAGTTTACTGAGCAAGAAATACGAGACAGAAAGGGTAAAATCATCAAATATGTGTATTACAAAGAACGTGTCCAGCCACCGCCCTATAATGGCGACGGTGGAATTCTAACTTCGTGGGAGTGTCCCAGTTGTGGTTAACAGAACCCGCCCCAAGTTGAATATTGTGTATCATGTCACTTTCCACGCCCCGATCCTCCCATATATGCCACGCCTTCGGCACCACTCCCCGCCCCAGGAGGCCATCTTGGTACACCTAAACCTGTTGTTCCGTTATATCCGGTACTCACACAAGAAGGTGGATTTTATAAGCCCCCTCCGTAGGATGTGGCCACGCCCGGCCCAACCAAATCAGTATGAAATAATCACCTTGTTAATTTTGTCATTTGTAGTGTTTTTTCTATTTACAGAAGTTCCAGTTTTAGTTCACTGATGAAACAACACGTCATCATAATATAGAGATGGTGGCCGTCAGATTGTACGGTTAAACATTAACGTAGATAATTCCTGTACAATGGTGTGATAAATGATTGCAGATACGTATGTTGTTTTGCCGGCATTGAAAGTGTTAAGATTGTGAGAAGCTGCGAGTTTGTGACCTCCCTCCCCCCTAAAGTGTGCTGTGTTTGAGAGGAGGAGGAGGGGGGCTGACTGGGTGCAGTCTGCAGGGCTGATGAGACAGAGGGATCTCAATATGCACTGCTGAGATATATATATATATATCAGTAATGTCTACAAACCTAAATACATTTCTTCTCTTTTGCGCAAGCGCTGTTGGTTATAAAAGTTACGATATTTATGTGTTATGATGTGATCAGATTTCATGTGTTTTGATGTTAATTCAGATGTATTAAACTACAGATACTGTGAGACACGGGGTTTTGAAAATGTATGTGCCCCCCACCGTTCCCTATTTTTATATACTGTTTATTGGTTTGCAGTAATTAATGTGATCAGAGATAATATTTTCTGTTTTATTGAATAACTAACTACAATTGTTTTGTTTTTGATTTCACACATGAGTTATGTCATGGTAAAGATCAAATGTTTGTCAGGAAAAAGTCATTTTTGTTTCAGGCTGTTGTACATTACAAGGGGTTAAATTAGTGTTATGTTGAGATGTAGTTGTGAACTCTGCTACATCACTCTCGCAGAGTCCACAAAGGGGGGAAGGGTGAAGGAACTGATCAGGTACAATTTTGGTTTATGTGTAAGAGACCATCCCCCTCCAGCAAAGTTACACAGGAGGCGAGGTGACATCACTCACACGAGTCTTTATGGATTTAGATGAGGGAGAAGGCAAAACAAAACTTGTCTGGACATTGTTAATTTGATGTAAAGTTTTTGGGAATGTTTTATTTTTATTTGTTTTTGTATTAATCAAGTATTTGCAGAACCTGATAAAAGTGAGATTCTCAAAGTATTCTGGATTATCAGCTGAATGAGGAGGAGTTGTGTTTGGTAGCGGCTTGTGACACCAATCCATGGAGTACCTCTACGCAAGCATATACTTTGTACTGTACTGAACAAAATGGACATGACACTGCGGTTCTCACACAAAGTCATGGACCACAGCAGAGCCCGATAGTATATTATTCAGCTAGACTAGACCCTGTGGCCCGAGGTTCCCCATCATGTGTGAGAGCTATCATTGCTGTAAATTCAATGTTAAACAAGGCCTCAGATTTGGTCCTGGCATTTCCACCACATGATATATATATTACTGCTATTCTAACTCAAGTACAACCTAAGCATTTGTCCACTGCAAGACATTTGAGATTAACCTGTGCGCTTCTTCTCCCTGAGCAGGTTACTTTACACCGCTGTACTACATTGAACCCAGCTACCTTACTGCCTTTGGAGCAAGGGGGGAGAAGACGTAGGTAAAGTATGGTCACAATTTTTGTCTGAAACTGATGAACATGATTGTATGGCCCTTATGGCCCAGGAAACAGTGGGCTTCGCACATGTAAAAGATACCCCACTCCAAAACCCAGACCTAAATACTCTTTGTGGATGGTTCAAGGTATTTTGTAGAAGGATCTTTTCTTACAGGATATGCAGTAACCACCGAAGATGTAGTCCTAGAAGCAGCCTCCTTACCAGCGTCCCGCTCAGCACAAGAAGCGGAGCTTAAGGCCCTGGCAGCAGCATGCCAACATGCAGAAGGAAAGACAGCAAATATATACACTGACTCTCGATATGCATTTGGGATTGCACACGATTATGGCCCCATATGGAGGGCAAGACAATTTTTGACCTCTGCAGGTACACCTGTAAAGAATGCAGACTTTGTAAAATATTTGATGGCGACCCTGATGTTACCCACAGAAGTAGCAGTAGTAAAGATAAAAGCTCACACTAAGGTGAGTTCACCAGAGACAAAAGGAAATGCCCTGGCAGACGAAGCGGCAAAGCAAGCAGCACAGAAGCTACCCGTGTTAGCAGCCGTATGTCAGATAAAAGATCCAGAGGAAACAAGACCAGCTGTAAGCCCGGAACTACGGCAAAAAACTTCAAGGACAAGCAACAAAAGAAGAAAAAGACAAGTGGACGGCCCAAGGAGCAACGCTACGAAAAGATGGCCTCTGGCAATGCCAGAATAAACTGTGCCTGCCTAAGACAATGTTCCCAATGATGGCCCAGATAACACATGGAGAGACACACCAATAAAAAACGGCAATGATGGACTTGGTAAACAAGGTGTGGTATGCCCCAGGGTTTAGTGTGATGGCCAGCAGTTTTACACAAGGATGCATGATCTGTGCAACACATAATATTGGAAGAACTGTAAAAGTACCACAGAAGCACACACCCAGACCTATATATCCGTTCCAGAGACTGCAGATAGACTATATTCAACTACCCAAAGTTGGTACCTAGGAGTATGTGCTTGTTTGTATTGATCTCTTTTCAGGATGGCCAGAAGCTTTTCCAGTAACCAAAGCTACAGCCGTAGCCACAGCAAAGAAACTGATCAACGAGGTGGTGTGCAGATATGGAGTTCCAGAGGTGATCGAGAGCGACAGAGGAACTCATTTTACGGGTGAAATCATGAACCATGTGTTGTCAGCTCTAGGCATAAGTCAAGCCCTACATACACCATACCATCCACAAAGCAGTGGGAAGGTTGAGAGACTAAATGGGACTCTCAAATTGAAAATCCAAAAAGCAATGGTAGAAAACGGGAAACCATGGACCGAGTGTCTACCATTAGCCTTGTTCTCAGTAAGATACACGCCCACAAAAAGAACAGGTCTCAGCCCATATGAGATCTTATTTGGGTCGGCTCCCAGATTAGGATGTTATTTTCCACAGGTGCTCCAAATGCAGTATGGTAGACTAACAGATTATGTATCAACGCTTGACAAACAATTGACCAAGGTGCATGCACAAGTATTTGCTTCCATTCCAGGTCCTGATTCAGTTGACGTATAAGCTAGAACCAGCAGATTGGGTCGTTGTTAAAAGACACGTGAGGAAAAGTCTAGACCCAAGATTTGATGGTCCTTTTCAAGTCCTACTCGTTACAAGCACCTCAGTGAAGCTCGAAGGAAAGGCAAGCTGGATTCACGCCAGTCATTGTAAAAAGGTTCTTCAGCCAGAAGAATGAAGATCTTTGCGGTTGTTGCGGCGGTTGTTGCGTGTGCTCTTATACAAAAAGGCAGAACTGCTACTCCTGTACACGTAATCAGTACAGAATCACTGGAACAGTTCAGGACAGGGTGGGCGAATGCCACAGTGGATAGAAAGGAGGGTAACTACACATGTAAGGCCAATGCCCCGTGTTATACTACAAATGTGACTACAACCGAAGGGACTTGGAAAAAAGGACCACATGGAGGGACTGTGTACCTTCACATAGACAAAACAGCCAACATTAGCATACAAGAAGAGACGCCGGGGCTGTGGTTTTGTTGTTATGAACCAGATTTACAGTATCGACAGAAATATACAACCAGTAAAAATAGAAACGAAATGATAAATAAGACTTATGAAAGATGCAACAAGGAGAGGCTCAACTCTACGATTGTAATAAAAGAAACTCCCAGTGGAATTTAAATGGGAGGCGGAGGCGTTTTTTTTCCCCTGGAGGTTTTTAGCTGCTCGCGGTAAAAAAAGCGGCATGCTCTTTCTTGCCGAGGTTTTGCCTCTGACCTCCCATTAAAATCAATGGGAGGCAGAGAAAGCATTTTTTCGCAGCATTTTTTTTGCTCAATGGCCTGAAGGAGTTTTGGGGCAGATTTTTCTGCCTGCAAACTACTCTGTGTGAACTTTAACTTATTCAAAGTACATGTTTACTTGGCAGCCACTTGAATTGTTCTGTGTGGGGACCGTGGTCATGCTAATCACACTGTGGGGGTAATTTATCAACCTTTCTATGGCTGTTTTCTAGAGTAAAAAAAAGTTGCAAAAGGGCCCAAATTTCGCAATTGGACCTTTTTGCGCCAACCTCGCCACTGTTGTGGAAAGGGCCATAGCCTTGGCGAGAGGGGCGTGGTCACCGCAGCGCTACAAATGTATTATACTTTACGCCAGAAAACTGACGTAAGTTATAGTGGAAAACTATACAACTATTACCCTCCCGTCCCTTCCATTAGATAGTTAAATAAACAAAAATAATAGTTAAAAAAAAAAATATAAAATTATACTCACCGAACTGCTTCTCTTCTCTCTTCCAGCTCCTTCATCTCTGCAGGGCCGGTTGTACAAGGACCTGACGTCGGGCAGCGTCAGGACATTGTATGCGACGCAGCACTGATGAGGTTGAAGAAGTACGACATGACATATAAAGGCCCTGACGCTGCTCTGCATCAGGTCCTTGTACGAGCAGCGCTACAGTGGTGGTGGGAACAGGAGGAGGTGAGCATGTGGTTTTTCTTTTTTATTTGGCTGAAGGAGGGTACTGTATGGCACATGGCCACAATTGTGGCGCAGGGCCTGGACCTAAACATGCGCCATATTTATTAAGAGGCTTTGCCTCTTAATAAATGTGTCCGAGTTTACTCCAACTTTTCTACGTATGAAACGCCAGTCTTAATAAATTCCCCCCTGTATTCTAACAAGAAGGTGTTAATTCTGGAGCACACATTATTTTGCAACGTATCCTCACAGAGCTTCACTTTAAACATGTATAGTTTAACGTCAAAAATGTTTCCCGCTGTGTAAAATCTTGTAATAATTTATGTAACAGTTATTGCATTGCCCGCTGACTCTAGTAAACTCTTCTATTCTGCCAAATATAATAGAACAAAAACAAATAGTGTCTTGTGTAATCCCCTTGAGTATATATTCCTCTTTATGAAGAGAGCACATTCACAAGTACACGGTCTTCATTAATATGATCAGAGCAATATTCAATAATGACAAGATCAGCTGAAACCAAATCTGTGTGCTGCCGCTCCTATTTGTAGATGAGATCCTGTGCTTCAGATAGAACCTGGAGAGATGGTCTCCAAGGACCTATCCGTTTGACAAGTATCTCTGTTTTCCAGTAATTACTGGCAATGTTGACAGAACCTTCCACACCATCTGTTTGAAGACTTGCTTAAACTCTATTAAACCCTTATATTTCAAGAGAGATGATCTGTGGCCCATAGGGACTTGCTGTGAAGGATACTATGCCAATACAAACAAACCGCTATCACTTTTTAATTATCCTATAAATGATCGCAACAGAAAGGTCCCGTCCCCCCCTCAGTAGCCTGACAGCATTTTCAGTACCTTACACTGAAGCATTAGCTTTTCTATTATATCAGCATATAACAGTTACAATAAATTGTATATTTTTTCAGTGTGTATATATATATATGTGTGTGCATATGTATATGTATATATATACATATGCTCCTATATTAACCTGGAGATCTGGGCTAATTTTGGCCTTTAGGGCTCAGAGAATGTTTTATTTCTTTTTTTTTTCCTTGACGTTACTGTGTGAGGTCTTATTATTTGTGTTTTGAGATGTATTGTTTATGGTGTCATATACATAGAACATATCATTTCATTTTTATATGTTATTGTGAGCAGAATACAAAAATAAATCAACCCACTGTTGTTGTTTTTTTCTTGGCTGTTTGCTAAACACTATAAATAACATGCTATTTTTATTACACTATTTATTATTGTATAAGATACCAAACATATATATATATATATATATATATATATATATATATATATAATTTTTTTTTTTTTTTTGTTTATGACTTTTATTTCATATATATTGTTTTATAATAAAAAAAAAAAAAATAGGCGTTATTACAGGACCGCTTGGGGACTATTTTTTTTAGGCCCAGGGCTTTTACTGTGAAACATTGATGCCCGACAATTGTAATGCCAGGGTTGATGGTGGAGGGGACCAAGAAAACCTTTTCTTTTGTTGATGCCACGATCATTATTGATCTTGTCATCACAAATGTTTTAAATGGGTATATCCAGCTTAGACGTTTATGCCATATCCACAGGATATGCCATAAATGTCTACTAGAGGGTGCTAAGGGGTTAAAGTGCATCTTTGTACCTGAGAATATAGATATTATGCATTCATATATAGTTTCCTATCAAATATCTGGAAATATGGCAATTGTAGACATAGAATAATTTTATATAATAGTAATCTACTGTATATTATCCTTTTATCACAGATAAATATAAGCAAAATATTGATCCAGTCGGGAATTACAGTAATGGGTCGGAGTGTGAATTATATATATATATATATATATATATATATATTGATCAGCTAGAACATTAAAACTACCTGCCTAATATTGTGTAGATTCCTCTCGAGGCACGAATTCCACAAGACCTGTGAGCTTGTGAGATCCTTTAAAGAGACTCTGTCACCACATTATAAGTGCCCTATCTCCTATATAAGGAGATCGGCGCTGTAATGTAGGTGACAGTAATGCTTTTTATTTAAAAAAACGATCTTTTTTCATAACGTTAGGAGCGATTTTGGTTTATGCTAATGAGCTTTCTTAATGCCCAAGTGGGCGTACTTTTACTTTCGACCAAGTGGGCGTTGTACAGAGGAGTGCATGACGCTGACAAATCGGCATCATGCACTCCTCTCCATTCATTTACACTGCACTAGCGATATAGATATATCGCTATGTGCAGCCTCATACACAAACCCTAACATTACTACAGTGTCCTGATAATGAATACACATGAAATCCAGCCTGGACGTCATGTGTACTCAGAATCCTGACACTTCTGACTCTTTTTTTGTGAGATTCCGGCAAGTGAAACCAAATGTCGTTTAGCTCCGTGATCTCGCGCACCACACAGCCCCCTTGTAGATAACGCCACACAGCCCCCTGTAGGGAGTGCCACACAGCCCCCTGTAGGGAGTGCCACACAGCCCCCTGTAGGGAGTGCCACAGAGCCCCCTGTAGGGAGTGCCACACAGCCCCCTGGTTGGTAGTGCCCCACAGCCCCCTAGTTGGTAGTGCCCCACAGCCCCCTGGTTGGTAGTGCCCCACAGCCCCCTGGTTGGTAGTGCCCCACAGCCCCCTGGTTGGTAGTGCCCCACAGCCCCCTGGTTGGTAGTGCTACACAGACCCCTGTTTGGTAGTGCCACACAGACCCCTGTTTGGTAGTGTCACACAGCCCCCTGTTTGGTAGTGCCACACAGCCCCCTGTTTGGTAGTGCCACACAGCCCCCTGTTTGGTAGTGCCACACAGCCCCCTGTTTGGTAGTGCCACACAGCCCCCTGTTTGGTAGTGCCACACAGCCCCCTGTTTGGTAGTGCCACACAGCCCCCTGGTTGGTAGTGCCACACAGCCCCCTGGTTAGTAGTGCCACACAGCCCCCTGTTTGGCAGTGCCACACAGCCCTCTCCCCCCTGGTTGGTAGTGCCACACAGCCCCTGGTTGGTAGTGCCCCAAAGCCCCCTGGTTGGTAGTGCCACGCAGCCCCCTGGTTGGTAGTGCCCCAAAGCCCCCTGGTTGGTAGTGCCCCAAAGCCCCCTGGTTGGTAGTGCCCCAAAGCCCCCTGGTTGGTAGTGCCCCAAAGCCCCCTGGTTGGTAGTGCCCCAAAGTCCACCTCCCCCTGGTTGGTAGTGCCACACAGACCACAGACCCCTGGTTGGTAGTGCCACACAGACCACAGACCTCTGGTTGGTAGTGCCACACAGACCACATCCCCCTGGTTGGTAGTGCCACACAGCCCACTGGTTGGTAGTGCCCCACAGCCCCCTGGTTCGTAGTGCCCCAAAGCCCCCTGGTTGGTAGTGCCACACAGCCCCCTGTTTGGTAGTGCCACACAGCCCCCTGTTTGGTAGTGCCACACAGCCCCCTGTTTGGTAGTGCCACACAGCCCCCTGTTTGGTAGTGCCACACAGCCCCCTGTTTGGTAGTGCCACACAGCCCCCTGGTTGGTAGTGCCCCACAGCCCCCTGGTTGGTAGTGCCCCACAGCCCCCTGGTTGGTAGTGCCCCACAGCCCCCTGGTTGGTAGTGCTACACAGACCCCTGTTTGGTAGTGCTACACAGACCCCTGTTTGGTAGTGCCACACAGACCCCTGTTTGGTAGTGTCACACAGCCCCCTGTTTGGTAGTGCCACACAGCCCCCTGTTTGGTAGTGCCACACAGCCCCCTGTTTGGTAGTGCCACACAGCCCCCTGTTTGGTAGTGCCACACAGCCCCCTGTTTGGTAGTGCCACACAGCCCCCTGGTTGGTAGTGCCACACAGCCCCCTGGTTAGTAGTGCCACACAGCCCCCTGGTTGGTAGTGCCACACAGCCCCTGGTTGGTAGTGCCCCAAAGCCCCCTGGTTGGTAGTGCCACGCAGCCCCCTGGTTGGTAGTGCCCCGCAGCCCCCTGGTTGGTAGTGCCCCACAGCCCCCTAGTTGGTAGTGCCCCACAGCCCCCTGGTTGGTAGTGCCCCAAAGCCCCCTGGTTGGTAGTGCCCCAAAGCCCCCTGGTTGGTAGTGCCCCAAAGCCCCCTGGTTGGTAGTGCCCCAAAGCCCCCTGGTTGGTAGTGCCCCAAAGCCCCCTGGTTGGTAGTGCCCCAAAGTCCACCTCCCCCTGGTTGGTAGTGCCACACAGACCACAGACCCCTGGTTGGTAGTGCCACTCAGACCACAGACCTCTGGTTGGTAGTGCCACACAGACCACATCCCCCTGGTTGGTAGTGCCACACAGCCCACTGGTTGGTAGTGCCCCACAGCCCCCTGGTTCATAGTGCCCCAAAGCCCCCTGGTTGGTAGTGCCACACAGCCCCCTGTTTGGTAGTGCCACACAGCCCCCTGTTTGGTAGTGCCACACAGCCCCCTGTTTGGTAGTGCCACACAGCCCCCTGTTTGGTAGTGCCACACAGCCCCCTGGTTGGTAGTGCCACACAGCCCCCTGGTTGGTAGTGCCACACAGCCCCCTGGTTAGTAGTGCCACACAGCCCCCTGGTTGGTAGTGCCACACAGCCCTCAGCCCCCTGGTTGGTAGTGCCACACAGCCCCTGGTTGGTAGTGCCCCAAAGCCCCCTGGTTGGTAGTGCCACACAGCCCCCTGGTTGGTAGTGCCCCACAGCCCCCTGGTTGGTAGTGCCACACAGCCCACTGGTTGGTAGTGCCCCACAGCCCCCTGGTTGGTAGTGCCCCAAAGCCCCCTGGTTGGTAGTGCCACAAAGCTCCCTGGTTGGTAGTGCCCCAAAGCCCCCTGGTTCGTAGTGCCCCAAAGTCCACCTCCCCCTGGTTGGTAGTGCCACACAGACCACAGACCCCTGGTTGGTAGTGCCACACAGACCACAGACCTCTGGTTAGTAGTGCCACACAGACCACAGCCCCCTGGTTGGTAGTGCCACACAGCCCACTGGTTGGTAGTGGTCCACAGCCCACCTCCCCCTGGTTGGTAGTGCCACACAGCCCACTTACCCCTGGTTGGTAGTGCCACACAGACCACAGCCCCCTGGTAGGTAGTGCCACACAGCCCACTGGTTGGTAGTGCCCCAAAGTCCACCTCCCCTGGTTGGTAGTGCCACACAGACCACAGACCCCTGGTTGGTAGTGCCACACAGACCACAGACCTCTGGTTGGTAGTGCCACACAGACCACAGCCCACTGGTTGGTAGTGCCCCACAGCCCCCTGGTTGGTAGTGCCCCAAAGCCCCCTGGTTGGTAGTGCCACACAGCCCACCTCCCCCTGGTTGGTAGTGCCACACAGCCCACTTACCCCTGGTTGGTAGTGCCACACAGACCACAGCCCCCTGGTAGGTAGTGCCACACAGCCCACTGGTTGGTAGTGCCAAACAGCCCACAGCCCCCTTGTTGGTAGTGCCACACAGCCCACAGCCCCCTGGTTGGTAGTGCCACACAGCCCACAGTCCCCTGGTTGGTAGTGCCACACAGCTCACAGCCCCCTGGTTGGTAGTGCCACACAGCCCACAGCCCCCTGGTTGGTAGTGCCACACAGCCCACAGCCCCCTGGTAGCTAGTGCCACACTGCCCACAGCCACCTTGTAGGTAGTGCAAGGACTACGAAATGACCCTGATAGCTGGCGGGCAATAGACATGCAGAAAAGGACAACTGTGCAGGAGCACACAAAATACCCAGCTTTCCCAGCTATCAAATGAATGTGTGGAAATAAACTAAGATATAACTTTTATTTAGTCTGAGTAAAGGATTAATAATACTTTTAGCTAGATTAAATAAAAGTTATATCTTATTTTCTATTCACATTTTTTTTTTTGAAACCCGGGAAAGCTGGGTATTTTGGGTACTCCTGCACTGTTGTCCTCTTTTGTAGGTAGTGCCACACAGCCCACAGCCCCCCTGTAGATAGCACCCCCCCTTCCAGTATAGATAGCACCACTGTAGCTCCCTGAAGGAGCGGAATCCCCGTGTGGCCGGGGATTCCGCTCCTGGAGCGCTGCTTGATGCCATATATGGACAGTGACATCAGGGAAAACTCCTGAAAAGGAATCCCCGGTCACAGCGTTGCAGATTCTATGACTGTCGATTCCACTCCAGGAGAAGCTCCTGTCGTCTGTGTCCATGACGTCATTGGCTTCTCCTGGAGTGGAATCCCCAGTCATAGAATCTGCAACGCTGTGACTGGGGATTCCGCTTCAGGAGTTTCCCCTGATGTCACTGTCCATATATGGACAGAACCATCAAGCAGCGCTCCAGGAGCGGAATCCCCGGCCACACGGGGATTCCGCTCCTTCAGGGAGCTACAGTGGCGCTAGTAGACAGCAGAGCAGGGAGATATCTCCCTGCTCTGCTATAGTGCCGTCGCTACCGCTATAGCAGCCGCAGCAGCTGCTGGCGGCACCACCGCCCTCATGCCCGGTGTCACCGCTAGACGCCGCTATGGCTGCTACAGCGGTAGCGACGGCCACTAAGTGAAGAAGTGCCCGGGTGGAAAAACGACTGCAGTTAGTGTGTGTATCCCCGCTCGTAGTTGCAACGACGCGGCGATACACACACTCGTTGGCGCCCCTCTTGCAGTGTGACGGCTGGCGCCCTGTGCGACCGCACTGGTCGAACATAGCTAAGGCCGGCCATGGGTATATGTCAAAGTAACATCTACATAAATTCCAGGACCTAAGGTTTCTTAGCAGAGCATTGCTCAGAGCATCACACTGCCTCTGCTGGCTTGCCTTCTTCCCACAATGCATCCTGGTGCCATTTCATCCCCAGTTAAAGTGTAGCTAAACGTTTGACAAACTTCTGACGTGTCATAGTGACATGTCAGAAGTTTGCATTAATGTTTGCAATAATGTTTGCATTCACATGTGGATGTGGCCGGGTGTAGCTAAACGTTTGACAAACTTCTGACATGTCATAGTGACATGTCAGAAGTTTGGAATGGTGAGGTCCGAGCACTGAGACCCCTCCACCAATCGCTAGAACGAAGGAGCTGAAGCGCTAGTGTGAGCACTTAGTCGCTTCGTGACGGTTTGGCTTTTTCCGGAAATAAATAGAACGTTTACGAGCCCGTACTCCGATACATCGGCTTTCCGCAAAAAGCCAAACAGACACGAAGCGGCCGAGCGCTCACAAGAGCGTTTCAGCTGCTTCGTTGTAGCGATTGGTCGGGGTCTCAGTGCTCGGACCCCCACCAATCCAAACTTCTGACATGTCACTATGACATGTCAGAAGTTTGTCAAACGTTTAGCTACACCCGGCCACATCCACATGTGAATGCAAACATTATTCATCACACCAGGCCACCTCCTTCCATTACTCCATAGTCAAGTTCTAACGCTCATGTGCCCATTGTGGGTGCTTTCGCCAATAGACAAGGGTCAACATTAGCGCTCTGAACTGTTTGCGTCTATGCAGCCCCAAAGGCAGCAAGCTGAGACGCACTCTGTATACTGACACCTATCTATCATAGCCAGCATTAACTTAGCAATTTGTGCTATAGTATCTACTGTTGCCGGTTATTCATTGGACCACTTTTATTAGGTACTAACCCCTGCATACTGGGAACACCGCAAAAAAACTGCACATTTTGGAGATGATCCAGTCATTTAGCCATTACAATTTGTTCAATTTGGCACTTTTTAAAGTCGCTCAAATCCTTATGCTTGTATATATTTACATTTTCTAACACATCAACTTTATGAACTGACTGTTTACTAACTGCGTGTGTGTGTGTGTGTGTGTGTGTGTGTGTGTGTGTGTGTGTGTGTGTGTGTGCGTGTGTGTACACTCCTCAACACTGAATTTGCAACACCAAGAAAGAAAAGTTTTGGAATTGTGGAAACAAACTATTCCAAACGTTTTGATTTATTCAGTATGGAGTTTGAGCGCCATGCACTTACACGCCTTGGCATGCTATCACTGAGGTTATTAATTGTTATCTGAGAAATGTTATGCCATGCTGAAGGCACTTGGGCAAGATCATCAAGATTGAATGCTGGCAGCTCCCTTTGCAATTGCCGACCAATTACATTGCAGATATGCTCGATAGGAGACAAGTCTGGAGACGCTGCAGACCATGGTAGCACGTTTAGGCCACGCAGGCTGCTCACAATAGCACAAGCAACATGCTGCCTGGCGATGTCCTGTTGAAAAATGACTTCTGAGACACTTTGGAGAAATGGTCGAACCGACCAAATCAATGTAATGCCGCAATATTAGTGTACCTGAAATAAAGACTAGAGGGGTCCGGCTACCGTACGTTAGACCACCCCACACCATTATCCTGGGAGTAGGATCATTGTAACGTTTCCTTGTGAAGGCCTCTTCATAGCGTTGCCCACGTGGTCTCCAGACCAATCTCCGGCTATCATTGCGCCCGAGACAAAAGCTGGATTCATCACTGAAGAGGATAGACCTCCATTGCCGTCTTGCTGTGCACCATGATTGCCTGTGAGAACGGTGGCATGTGGTTAATAGAACACCTGATGCTGGATGATTGGTTCATAGCCCAATGTTGTGCAAACACCTTCTGATAGTTTGTGTCGAAACTGATTGCCACCCTAGGCTTGGAATGTGACGTCGAATTTCACTTGCAGTACAGATAGGATCACTATGTTCCAATCTACCAATCAGATGATCGGTTCTTGCAGAGGTTCGCCTCCGCACCTCTAGCTGTCATTCCCCTTTATTGTTGTTCTCCCAACCTCCGGGACACGCAACGTTGAACAGTGCTGACACCTTGGCCTATGCTTGTAGCAATTTGCTGGAGTGATGAGCCAAGGTCTCTCAGTTCAAGATTCTGTCGATCTAAGGGTATGTGCACACACACTAATTATGTCCGTAATTGACGGACGTATTTCGGCCGCAAGTCCCGGACCGAACACAGTGCAGGGAGCCGGGCTCCTAGCATCATAGTGATGTACGATGCTAGGAGTCCCTGCCTCGCTGCAGGACAACTGTCTCGTACTGAAAACATGATTACAGTACGGGACAGTAGTTCCACGGAGAGGCAGGGACTCCTAGCATCATACATAAGTATGATGCTAGGAGCCCGGCTCCCTGCCCTGTGTTCGGTCCGGTACTTGCGGACGAAATACGTCCGTCAATTACGGACGTAATTAGTGTGTGTGCACATACCCTAAGTGTTCGACAAGTGGTGATAACTGGCACGTCGATGTGCGATACCTCCTGTTCAATCAACCCACACCACATGATCCAATTTTTGAGGTTTCATGTGGCTAAAAAACATTGTATTCAATCTGGCTTTTATGTCCCTCCCACGTGCCACACATTGGAGCTAGGTGCTTCAAAATTTGATCATTTGCAGATCTTAATGACACCTGCTACTTCCTCGATATGTCTTACCCCTCTTGGTGTTGCAATTTCAATGTTAAGGAGTTTGTGTGTGTGTGTGTGTGTGTGTGTGTGTGTGTGTGTATATATATATATATAATGTATGTATATGTGGTGTGTATGCGTATATACAGTTAGGTCCAGAATTATTTGGTAAGTGACACAAGTTTTGGCATTTTAGTTGTTTACCAAAACATATTAAATATACAGTTATATAATCAATATGGGCTTAAAGTGCAGGGTCACATCGTAATTTGAGGAAGGGTTTAGGAATTACAGCTCCTTAATATGTAGCTGCCTCTTTTTTAAGGGACCAATGGTAAAGGCCTGTCAAAGCATCACAAAGGAGGAAACCCAGCGTTTGGTGATGTCCATGGGTTCCAGACTTCAGCCAGTCATTGCCTGCAAAGGATTCTCTACGAAGTATTAAAAAAAACACATTTTATTTATGGTAATGTTAATTTGTCCAATTACTTTTGAGCCCCTGAAATGAGGAGGCTGTGTAGATAAATGGTTGCAATTCCTAAACGTTTCACAGGATATTTTTGCTCAAACCCTTGAATTAAACCTTAAAGTCTACACTTCAATTGCATCTCAGTTTTTTCATTTCAAATCCAATATGGTGGTATGCAGAGCCCAAATCATGAAGATTGTGTCACTGTCCAAATAATTCTGAACCTAACTGTATGTATATACAGTGAAGGAAATAAGTATTTGATCCCTTGCTGATTTTGTAAGTTTGCCCACTGTCAAAGACATGAACAGTCTAGAATTTTTAGGCTAGGTTAATTTTACCCGTGAGAGATAAATTATATATATATATAAAAAAAAAAAAATAAATCACATTGTCAAAATGATATATATTTATTTGCATTGTGAACAGAGAAATAAGTATTTGATCCCCTACCAACCATTAAGAGTTCAGCCTCCACCAGACCAGTTACACGCTCCAAATCAACTTGGTGCCTGCATTAAAGACGTCTTAAATGGTCACCTGTATAAAAGACTCCTGTCCACAGACTCAATTAAACAGTCTGACTCTAACCTCTACAACATGGGCAAGACCAAAGAGCTTTCTAAGGATGTCAGGGACAAGATCATAGACCTGCACAAGGCTGGAATGGGCTACAAAACCATAAGTAAGACGCTGGGTGAGAAGGAGACAACTGTTGGTGCAATAGTAAGAAAATGGAAGACATACAAAATGACTGTCAATCGACATCGATCTGGGGCTCCATGCAAAATCTCACCTCGTGGGGTATCCTTGATCCTGAGGAAGGTGAGAGCTCAGCCGAAAACTACACGGGGGGAACTTGTTAATGATCTCAAGGCAGCTGGGACCACAGTCATCAAGAAAACCATTGGTAACACATTACGCCGTAATGGATTAAAATCCTGCAGTGCCCGCAAGGTCCCCCTGCTCAAGAAGTTTGCAAATGAACATCTGGATGATTCTGAGAGTGATTGGGAGAAGGTGCTGTGTCAGATGAGACTAAAATTGAGCTCTTTGGCATTAACTCTACTCGCCGCGTTTGGAGGAAGAGAAATGCTACCTATGACCCAAAGAACACCGTCCCCACTGTCAAGCATAGAGGTGGAAACATTATGTTTTGGGGGTGTTTCTCTGCTAAGGGCACAGGACTACTTCACCGCATCAATGGGAGTATAGATGGAGTCATGTACCGTCAAATCCTGAGTGACAACCTCCTTCCCTCCACCAGGACATTAAAAATGGCTCGTGGCTGGGTCTTCCAGCACGACAATTACCCAAAACATACAGCCAAGACAACAAAGGAGTGGCTCAAAAAGAAGCACATTAAGGTCATGGAGTGGCCTAGCCAGTCTCCAGACCTTAATCCCATCGAAAACTTATGGAGGGAGCTGAAGATCCGAGTTGCCAAGCGACAGCCTCGAAATCTTAATGATTTACAGATGATCTGCAAAGAGGAGTGGGCCAAAATTCCATCTAACATGTGTGCAAACCTCATCATCAACTACAAAAAACGTCTGACTGCTGTGCTTGCCAACAAGGGTTTTGCCATCATGTATTAAGTCTAGTTTGGCAAAGGGATCAAATACTTATTTATCTGTGCACAATGCAAATAAATATATATAATTTTGACAATGTGATTTTCTGTTTTTTTTTTTTTTTATATAATCTATCTCTCACTGGTAAAATTAACCCAGCCTAAAAATTCTAGACTGTTCATGTCTTTGACAGTGGGCAAACTTACAAAATCAGCAAGGGATCAAATACTTATTTCCTTCACTGTATATATATATCTCAACATTGAAATTGTAACACCAAGAAGTGTGTGTGTGTGTGTGTGTGTGTGTGTGTGTGTATATATATATGTGTGTATATATATATATATATATATATATATATACATACACTATATGGACAAAATTATTGGGACACACCTCTTAATGACTGAATTCTGTTTGTGTTTCATCCAGTCCCATTGCCACAGGTGCATAAACATCAAGCACCTAGTCATGCCATCTGCCTTTACAAACATTTGTAATGCTTGACAATTGTATGCTTCCAACTTTGTGGGAATAATTTTGGGGAATGCCCTTTTCTGTTCCGTAATGACTGCGCCCCACTGTACAAAGCAAGGTCCATAAAGACATGGTTGGGTGAGTTTGGTGTGGGAGAACTTGACTGGTCTGCACAGAGCCGTGACCTCAACCCCATCGAATACCTTTGGGATGAACTAGAAGATTGCCAGCCAGGCCCTCTCATTCAACATCAGTGTTTGACCTCACTAATGTTCATCTGGATGAATGAGCAAAAATTCCCACAGACACACTCCAAAATCTTGTAGGAAGCCTTTCCAGAAGAGTGGCAGCTGTTTTAACTGTAAAGGAGGCGACCAACTGCATATTAATGCCTATGGATTTGGATTGTCATAAAAGCGCCTGTAGGTGTTCCAATACTTTTGTCCATATAATGTATATAAGTTGGGCTAGGTACATATTATAGATTGTGTCCTCATTAGCTCTTGTTTTGTTATTAAAGTTATCTCAATTGCTTAAAAAAAAGAAATGTAGAAATATAAGACATCAATGTTTTTATCAAGTTTTTAATTACGGTGTGTATGTGTATAGTGCAAGTGTAGTCCATGCTGTGTATGTGTATAGCGTACAGTATGTGGTGTGTGTGAGGATAGTGTAAGTGTAGTCTATGCTGTGTATGGTGTGTGCAGTGTATTTGATTTGTATATAGTGTGTGTGTGTGTGTGTGTGTGTGTGTGTGTGTGTGTGTGGTGTGTAAAGTTTATATGGCTGGTATATAGTGTGTATGTGGGGTGCAAGTGAATGGTGCAATGTTGCAGTGGTGAAATACCTTACACGGCCACTACAAATGTAAAGGCGCGTTCAAGTATGAATGGAGAGAAGAACTATGTAAACAATGAAGAGGCTCTGATGCTTGTACGAGCGCCGTGGCCCCTTGACACAGCTGATCGGCGGGGGTGCCAACAGTTGGACCCCCACCGATCTGATATTGATGGCCTATCCTAAGGATAGGCCATCAATTTTAATAACCCGGATAACCCCTTTTTTTCTATTATATGTATTAAATTGTGTTTTTGCAAGTTGTTTAGTGGTGTTTAATTTACAATGTATGAATAATATGTTTCAGATGAAAAATCTAATAAAAAAAATGGATTATTATTACGAGTTACAAATCTTGTTTATCTAGAAACAGGCAATGTTTTTGTTCTATTCAACTGCTATCCACACCACCAAAAATAAAAATAGAGTCCATACACTTACACGTAATACTATTCTTTACCAAGTCATACACAAAAACCAAGACATTCATTGGAACATATCAAAGCAGACTAAATAAAAACAAGAAGACAAATAGTTTTCCTCTTGGACAACTGCACAGGTTAATGACAGGATTTTCTCTTAACAGCAAGCAATTTACAAAATGAGTATAGACATTTGTAGGTTGTCAAATTAAGGATGTATATTTATATTTTTATAGGTGTCTTTGCTGAAAACATACATGCATTTAACTTACACGACTGCTGTATTATGTGTGGGTGCTAATTTTAGCCTTCTTACAGTGTGTGCATCTGACAGCCTTGTAGGAAATGCTGAGTCTTAATGATATACAAGTGGAGTCACTGAGGAATAATCTGTAATGTTACAGATTATTTAAAGTGCATACATGTTGACATAGCATAAACTGTAAAAATGAGCGCTAATAGGGTTAATTGCCCCATGACCCTATTCAGTTATGTGTAATTTATAGGCTTTGATGGTCTCCCTTGGGCAAATGTAGCCCAGATGGCATTCTTGTGATGGCCCTGACCTATTGCAGGCCTGCAGTGATTGAAAACTAGGTGCGCCTCTGCAGACTAATTAATTTACCATGATAGCACCTGTTCCACAATAGATAGGGCTGGAACTGGATAACCGTGGGCACAGCGGTAGGTCACCTCGTAAATTTATTTGATACGATTATATTAGGATGATACTTTGATCAACTAAATAAATGCTAGAAAATGAAATCATGACTCTATTTACTTCGGAATTGTTTTAGATGTGTAAATTCCTGTGTAAATAAATGAAAGAAAAGTATATACTATGAAATAGAGAAATTAGTAAAAACTAAATCTTGTAATCGATAAAATAAAGCATTGTATGCACTATTAAAAATTACAGTGATGTTTTTATAGATATTTTACCACTGTGGTTCTTAATATAGAGCATATGCATGTATGTATTATATAGTAATATAATTTTTAGGTAAAGGCAATTTTTCAAGGATCCCCATTTCCTGAAGGCCCCCTAAGGAATGGACCCTAGGAAAAAAATCAGAATGGAGCACATGAACCTTTACTGACCACAAGGGACTTTCCTTATAGCTCCTTTACTTCCTTAGACCACCAGGGGCTTTACCACTAACGCTTTCACCATTTAGGCATTGTATGGTAGTACTAATTGGACACTGAATTCCAGTTTGTTTTTTTTTCCTCTCAATCCTGGCCTCATCTCAGGTACCAAGCAAAGTGCTACCTGATGCTCTGCTCGGGGACTTTAACTCATTCAAAGATGTCCTTATTTGGTCAGTGACAGCAGGAATTTCCCCAGGGCTGGAGTCCCCGGGCAGAGTGCTTACTGATGCCCTGCCTGTAGGCTCGGGCCCTAGAGAAGCTCCTGACGTCAGTGTCCATATATGGACACTGACGTCAGGATCTTCCAGGGCCGGTCTTTCAAGTAAGAGCGTTTCCTGATGCTTCCTCTGCCCAGGGACACCGGCCCTTGGGAAGCTTCTGAAGTAACTTTCCATTTATGGATAGTTAAATCAGGAGCTTCCCAGAGCCAGAGTCCCCGGGCATAGTGCTTCCTGTAGCACTGCCTGTGGACTTCGGACCTGAAGAATCTCCTGATTCATATATGATGCCTCCTCTGTGTAGGGACACCGGCTCTAGGGAAGCTGTCTGGATAAGCTGAGGAAAGCGGTGCTGCCTGCGACATTAGCTGACTGATGTATACGTTTAATGTATACCTGTGATGAATACCACGCAGTGGCATCCATCACCCATAGACACCCATGTTAAAACAATATATACTGCGCGGTTGTATAGTACACTATTCCATTCGTACAAAAAAAAAATGGTAAGCTGATGTAGATCTGCTATATGGGAACTATTTGGTAGTATTATTTTCCTACTATATGGAGGTATTATTTAGGCATGTAGAGCGACATTATTTGTGAATACAATATTGAATGGCAGTTTTTGTGTGGGCATTGTATGAAGTTGACGACATGTATAACTATTCAGGCAAAAAAGTACACGTACTATGATTTTATATATATATATATATATATATATATATAAGATTTGTGGGTAAGCAACAATCAAAACATTTAAAATTTGCTATATATATAATTTATTTATTTGTCTAGAAAGAGCAAGCTTGGCCCCGATTTTGCAAATAGCATAGTGAAGGCAAGGTATGGTTATTTCATGGTGGTTTGTTTCTTGTGTTAATAAAGCTCCCTAACTTCTATTTACATCTGTATAATTAGCACCTAAAATAGACAATTTGTGCTGAATACATTAATGTCCATCGTGGTTTTGGTGTCAACTCTCTTTACCTATTCTCCTGATTCACTGTGTGTCATTGTACACTATATCAAAAAAACGGATTTTGACCCTGGGTAGTCAGCAGGTACATTACACAAAGTCAATAGAGGGAATGCCTGCAGGCAGACAGAACCATTTTCCTGACCACCCAAAAGTTGATAGAGAGTAAGTTTTATTAACAAATTTTATTAAGCTACGTGTAGCACAAAACAGACCACATATAACAGTTTAAAATTATCACTGCCAAGGACCGAAGTTATAGTGAAGGCAACCAGCTGGAGCCCCGTGTACCCCTGAGGACGCTACTAGTTAGCGAAACATGTCGGGGGGGCTCTAAGTGTTTTTAATTCCTGCCTAACCGAATCTATTGCCCTAATTTAAGTGTGGCACGCTGCCTCCTGACTGACTGTCAGCCGGCATTTATTTCTGACTGTTTAATACCTTGCTGGCCCCTCCAGCTGGTTGCCTTCTATCAACTTTTGGGTGGTCAGGAAAATGGTTCTGTCTGCCTGCAGGCATTCCCTCTATTGACATTGTACACTATATAGCCCATGTACAGTCAGGTGAGCAGCTTGTAGTTTTTAACATGCTTACATCACCACACTGTAGTTGGTTTATTTATTTTTCCAGCCATTTTCAGTGCTCCCATAATTCCGCCAAACTTTATGAGGTCTCATAACAGACCTCATGTCAGCTACAGTACTCCTACAACAGGGGTAGCCACATGCAATTAATTGTAACTAAGGGCAGGGGTTTGGTATGGGGTCTGAGTATATTTTGGAGTCTTGTCTTTAATTATTTTGAGATTGGGGTCTGAATTTATTTGTGGGTTTGGTCTCAGAGGGTCTCAATTTATTTTGGGGCCTAGTCTTGGGAGGTTCTCAATTTATTTGGGATTCTGGTCTGGGGACTCAATTTATTTTGAAGTCTGGTATGGGGTCTATGTTTATTTTGTAGTCGGGTCTGTACAGTATATCTCTGGGGACACATGGCAACACAGTATATCTCTGGGGGCACATATATAACAGTACATGTCTACAGAACAGTATTGATGGCACTATAACTCTCTGGGGCACAGTATATATCTCTAGGGCAAAGTATTGGCACTGTACATATCTCTGGGTTAATATACTGGGTATATATTTCTGTGGCATATTATTGATGGCACTATAACTCAATGAGCCACAGTATATATTTACGGGGCACACAAATGTGTAGGAAGCAGAGCAGCACTGTAGAGTGATGCGGGTGCTAAGCTTCTGTGGGTCCGACCCTACCTCACCCAGACATCCAGTAAAGAATAGCAGTGAAGCAGCACTCATTACAGGTAAAAATCAGTGTTTATTCATCCAAGGTTTAAAGCAATATTTCTGGGACACAGTATTACAAAGTTACATAGTAAGTGAAAAAAATACCTAAATACATCAAGTTCAACCTTTTTATATTTTAAATCCCAGTTGATCCAGAGGAAGATAAAAACCACCCCTGAATGGTAAAGGCCCAATAAAGTGGAAAAAAATCCTTCCTGATCCCTACTGCCAATTGGACAGAGCCCTTTATTAACATTCTACATTATTTGTAACCCTGTATATTGTGTTTTTCATGTAAGATGTATAACCCTTTGTTAAATCTACTTGCATTTTCTGCCATTACTAAATCCGGGGGAAAGCGTTTCCCAGAACTTTATGGTTCGGATCGTAAAGTAATACTTTAGAACTTCGGGATGAAATTGCACTTCCTTTATCCGTTAGCAGTGACCCGATGTTCTCTGTAGGGTCTGCAAAAAGAATAACTTATCACATTGGTTTTATAGGGATCATTTACTTATTTATATAAAGATATCATATCTCCCCTCAACCTTCCTTTTTCGAGGGTAATTTAATTTTGCTAACCTTTCTTTATAGCTGAGATCTTCCAAGCCTTCTATTAATTTGGTTGCCCTCCTTTGAACTCTCTCCAGCTCTCTAATATATTTTTTTATGAATGGTGCCCAAAACTGGACTGAATATTCAAGATACATCTGCACTAGTGCTTTATAAAGGGGAAGACTAATACTTTAATCTCTAGAAGCCATGCCTTTAATACTACGAGGCAATATATTGATAGCTTTTAATACGGTAGATTGGCATTCCATGCTATAATTTAGCTTATTAACAATTACTTCTTACTTCTACAAATCCTTCTAAATTGTAGACTCAAAATAATCGATTCAGGGCATAAGTAGCTCGTATATTTTTTGCCCTAAAATGTATAACCTTATGCTTGTCAACATTCAACCATATCTACCATTTTTCTGACCAGTATTGGTGGCACTATAACTCCCTAAGGCCCTGCATATAACTTTGGGGCACAGTACTAGTGGCCCTTGCACTATAACTCTCGAGATCACAGTGTTGTTGGCAAGCAAAATTTTGGGAGTTTCATCAAATTAAGGATTTGTCTTGCTATAAAGGATGCTAATATGCTGGAAAAATAAGAAGCCAAAGATGTCTGGGCGACAAACTCTCGTGCCTGGGAGAAATTGTTAAAACTGGCACTACTTTCGGGGCGGAATGGGTAAGAACAGGGAAAGAGAATGACTACATTCAGTACTGTATTCATTCGTATGGTCTTCATTGAAATGTGTGATCGAATTTTAGTTTGTGAAACCACATCTGACAGAATACCCTTAGTATTACTTAGGAATAACTTGTAATAAGGTAAAATATGTAAAGGAGGGCCTATAATACCATAAGCCTCTTTCACTATGTCTTTTTGTTTTTTAAATGCCATATTCATTTCATGAAAAAAAACATTAGTACCAAAACCTGTAGTGGGGAATCTGAATTTGTGTTCAATATATTTTTTATTGAATTAAATACAAAGAGTCACAGATAATGCAGTCAATACTTTTGTTTTGGCTCGCAGGCCGGCATCAGAAAAGTATATGTACAAGATTTACAAAAACTCAACTAACCAATGCTAAATCAAATACTTATCCACATGTTGTAATAATTAACAAGCCACAAGGCAATGAGATGCTGGTGCCGAAGTCGTTATACCTCAGAAAAACATGGTAAATATTTTAACAGAGAAACAACAACAATAACCGGTGACTATCATGAGATCATCTTAAGAAAGATGCATGAAATTAATCACGTAAATAGGGTTACGCCCTACCTCTATGTTGGTTATTAAAATTAGTGCAGAATAGGGGAGGACAAGGAGCGTTCGTATGTGGGTATCTTAAGGAAGTCTAGCCAAATCTGCCAAATTTTTAGAAATTTAGGATGAGTTCCACCTTCCCAACTGACGAGTTCCTCCATTCTAAAGATCTGACCAATCTTTTCCAACCATTGAGGAATGTTGGCAGGAGTCGTGGATCTCCACTCAACAGGGATGAGTAGTATAGCTGCTGTCCGTAAATGGGTTACTAAAGAGTTTTTAGAAGGCCGAGAGGAGGTGCTCGGCAACCACAACACCACAAGCTCAGGAGTAATGTGTAAATCGACATCACATATTATTTTTATATGCCTCGTTATCTCTGACCAGAATTCCTTGACGATTGAACAATGAAACCATATATGTGAAATAGATCCCACCTCATACTTGCATCTCCAGCATAACTCGTCAGTAGTGAGACACCACTTATAAAGCAGCTGGGGGGTCTAATACCATCTCGTGAGAGACTTATATGAGTACTCTTGAGTTTTAACACAATGTGAGAAACCGTGTAAGTTGGATACTATTAACTTCAGAGGTGGTAAAAACGGTGCCTACCTCCCTCTCCCAAGACCGCAGGTAAGCAGGTTTGGATGGAGCTGCTAGTTGCAGGATTTTTAGATATATTTTAGACAGAAGGACTTTAGGGAGGTTCGGGAACAACAAAACATGCTGTAGCCAATTAATATCCCGTAAAGTTGTTGTATATTCTGTGTAAAATTCTTTACACACTGTGTTGAATGCAACGTCATGTAGGAAGAATAAGGAGGTGGGCTCTAGAGGTGGCATTAAAGAAGATAGCTTTGGAGGGACAAAAACATTTTCTAAAGTAGGATAAATTTGTTTATGAAATAGGTGTGACCAAGGAAAGAGAATCAGAATGGCGCTAGCTTTTAGAAAGGCCCGGAGAACGTAAGTGGGGAAGGTCTCTTATCTGTCTGTTTTTTCAGGAAGAAGTTCTGCCACACATCCACCATGCCTTTTTAAAGTTTTGTTATAATTGACCACTGTCAGTGGTACATTAAGCCATAGGTGGATAAGACCCTCGTCTCCAAGAAGATGTCTCTCAATGTGGACGTGAGGTGACATTAGCTGTTGCTTATGTTCTAAAGTCAACCATCTCGCCAAATGGTTAGCTCTATAATAGGCCTGAACATCTGGTAATCCACATACCCCCCTGTTGTCTACCAAGTCGTAAAAGAGTATAGGAAATTCTAGGATGAGCAGAATTCCAGTTAAACTTGGAAAATAAACGGTGAATCTGAGTGAAAAAGGATTGCGGAAGCCATATCGGAATTGTCTGCAATACATGCAAAATTTGCGGCATTATATAACATTTTATTATATTTTTCCTGCCCAACCAGGAAACATATGGAATCTTAAGGCTTGAAAGATGCGTATCTATTTTCTATATTAACGGTTTATAGTTATACTCAAACAACCTGTCAGGGTCTGAAGGTATGCGAACACCTAGGTATGTTATATCAGTAGATTTCCAAGAAAAGGGTGTGGAAAATTTAAGTTGCTGAATCACCAAGTCCGGCACCGTAATGCTTAATTCCACGGATTTTCCCAAATTAATCTTGAAATTCGAAGCTTTACCAAAGGCCTCTAATATCAAGAGAATCTCTGGAAATGCTTGAATGGTATCCGATATAAATAAAAGTAAGTCATCAGCGAAGGCAGCGGTGGAATGTGTGACACCCCCTATCTCTATACCAACAGGGGATTGGATGATTTTCTGGATCAAGGATTCTATAGTTAATACAAAGAGAGAGGAGGATAACGGGCACCCCTATCTCGTTTCATTTTGTATGTCAAAGGGCGGGGAGAGGGTGTCGTTTATTCTAATTTTAGCATAAGGGTCTTTATATAGCGTGAAAATGGCTTTGATGGAGGGGGAAAACCAAATTTGGCTAAGACTGCTTCCATAAAGTCCCACGCAACCCGATCGAATGCCTTTTCTGCATCAGTGCTAAGGAGAACCAGTGAAATCCCCAGTCTTTTAGTAAAGGACATGACATTTATCACTCTGGTCGTGTTGAATTTCCCCTTCCTATTTGGGACAAATCCCGTTTGTTCTGGGTTAATAAGTTTGAGGAGAATTAAGTTTATACGGTGCACCAGAAGTTTCGCCCACCACCTTACATCTGTGTTCAATAGGGAGATAGGCCTATAGCTTCCACACGCCATAGTGTCTTTTCCCTCTTTCGTAATAACTGTAACATATGCTTCCTACCTCCCGTCATAAGTGAATTGCAAAGTGTCATAGAGTACGGGAGCAAAGTCGTGGTGAAGGTCTTGTAGTAAAATATAGGGAACCCATCAGGGCCAGGACTCTTACCATTGGGTGTGGAGAACAGCACCTCCCTAACCTCCTGCTTAGTGAACGGGGATGTCAGGGCCGTTAAATCATTATCCTCTAATTTGGGTAAGGAGATGGAATGTAGGAATGATTCAATAAAAACAGAGTGCTCCTCAGGGGCTGGAGAGGGAGCAGTGGTCTGTATATTGTAGAGGGAGGAGTAAAATTTATTATATTCCTCCGCAATTTCCTCTGTGTAAGAGATTAATTCCCCTGTGTCCTTTTTCATTTTGGTAATAAAAGATTTTTCTTTTTGTTTAAGGTTCGACATTATTTTGGACCCCTTATCCCCATGGGCGTAATATTTACATTTACAACGCTGGAGGGCCTTTGCAGCCTTGACATTCAAGAGATCCCTTAGATCATTTCTCAGTTTCGTAAGTGCAGTTTGAGAATTCTGAAAAGAAGATTGTTTCTAGGGTGGAGATCTTGTTCAGAAGGGAGTTCATCTGGGCATCCCTAGCTCTTTTGACTCTTAAGCCCAAAGCAATAAACTCACCCCTAATGCAAGCCTTATGAGCCTCCCATGTGATCGGTGAAGGGGTCTCCGGAATGTCATTGAAATGAAAACATTCCATAAGTTTGCCCTCAATCAGTGAGATATGGTCCGGTGAACCAAGTAACGTCTCATTTAGCGACAAGGACAGCGTTTTCTTTGGTAGGGATGAGACAGAGAGAGACATTGAAATTAGAGCATGGTCCAAAATCAGGATGGATGATGCAGTGACTACACCAAGGTGTCTATTAGAGACGTAGAGTCTATGATATGTTCTGTGTATTGGGGAATAATAAGTGTAGTCTCTTGTCTCTGGATGAGCAACTCTCCAAATGTCAACAAGAAAGAGGTCAGCCAGAGCCCTCTTAACTGTCCTGATCGCCCTATGAGATAGAGCAAGAGATGTGGCGGTAGTTTCAAGATTATGTTCTAATTGAAATCCCCCCAATACTAGAATTCCTTTCTGGAAGTTTGCAATTTATACCAGGTGCTGTCTAACCATCTGTCCTGGTATCTATTAGGTGCATATACGTTAGCCAATGTAATTAATGTGTTGCCAATTTTCTCTTTTACAAATACAAATCTGGCTGCAGGGTCTATTTGTTGGGCTAGGAGAGTAAAAGGGACAGACATAGTAATGGCAATGCTGGCACCTCTCGAGGCAGAATAATGCGTGCTATAAAACCACATAGAGAAAGGAGTATGCGAAAGGGAGGGAAGATGTGAGTGCCGGAAATGGGTCTCCTGCAGAAATAGTATTTCTGACCTGGCTTTCCTGACAATAGAAACATTTGGCTGCGTTCCTGAAGAGTGTTGAGACCTCTCACATTCAGCGAGACAATATTAACTTCTGCCATAGTGATACATGTATATTAGATGAGAGGCAGAGATGAGATATCCATGGATTGTCAACAAAACAATAAACTTAAAACAAATTACATGAGAAAAAGAAACAGTACAAAAATCCCAGTATATATCCCATTTAAATCTTACCAGTTTGCATGGGAATACAGAGAAACAAGCACCTGGAAAGGAAAAAATATCCAGCCCGGAGACCAGATATCAACAACAAAACAAATGTATACATAAGGTAAATGAAATACATCTGGAATATATATAAGGAAACACACTTTCTGATAGGTGCAAAATAATTGGGGATACCAATATAATACAGCTCAACAAAGGACACATATCATTATGGACAAAGACCTCTAATGACTAATAATAGACCTTCCACATCCGGGAAGCAAGAGAACACCGTAAGTTGGGTCACTCTTTGGACCGCTGCCCGGGCAGTAAAAGAGAGGGCCAGGCCTGTATCCCAAGAGTTCAGATGAGAGCTAGTCTTGGAGATTTAGACTTGACATGGGTAGACCAGTCATCTGGGGGCGGGAGATCCGGAAATTTAGTGTGTAGATGAACCAGCAGCCACGATGATATATCTATTGGAGTGAGCCGAAACACAGCGCAAATTTTGTGCAAATCCTGAGGTTAACGAACCGCTAAAGGCTTTCCACTATGCATAACAGAAAGGCCAAAAGGATACATCCATCTGTAAGGAATGTTACGTGGTCATAGACTGTCTGTAAGAGGCTTCAGAGCTCGCCGTTTGGCCAATTTACTGTTTGCCACATCTTGAAAGAACAGAACTTTGCAATTTTCATAATAAATGTCCTTTGATTCTCTGGCTTTTTGCAGAAGCGCCGCTGTGTCAACAAAGCTCAGCAAGCCACATACCACATCCCTCGGCAGCTCTACAGGAGCGGGCTTAGGCCTCAACGCTCTATGTATGCGTTCAATGACATTTGGGAGGCACGTTCACGCCTTAGCAGATCGGAGAGTATCGATAGGGCTGCTGATCTTCGTGCATCTGGCGCAATCGTCTCCGTCATACCTCTGATCCGAATGTTTTTTCTCCTATTTCGGTTTTCTTGGTCCTCTAGCTGGAGGAATGCATTGTTCAAGGGATCCTGTTGAGTAAGCACATTGTTTTGCGTAGCTGCGCTGTGAGATAGTAATACAGTTTGGATGTTCTCTAGAGTTTCCCCTCTGTGGCCGATGTGTTTGACATCAGCTTTGATATCGGAAAGTTCTTTCAGTACTGGCGATAAAGCTTGTGATAAACATTTCTTGAAAAAGGCTCTAGATATGACATGCATCAGTTTCGTCAATGGCGGCGGCCTGTGCAGTGCTGCCCTCTCTATCTGAGTCACCATCTTGTGACATTTCAGTATCATCCTCATGTGTGTAATGGTGGCGATCAGCAGGGGAAGCAATATGTTTCTTATTAAAGAATCGGTTACCGTCCTGTTAATTTTTGTGCTTTTTAGTAGTACTCTGTACATCCTTGAGCTTATCTTTGCGCGTTTTCACTATCTTTTATCTCTTATGGTACCGAAGAGGAAGAAAATGCGTGTTCCTTCAATGAAAATTACATTTGGTTCATAGAACCACGCTTACAGCTGCCCCTACAACCTCCCTATGTAGTGGTAGGGAGGAGAGGGTCGCCTAGCAAAAAAGTGGATTCAAAGTTCAAATAACTACAGTGTAGGTGACTTCATTATCAGCACATAGACACTGGATGAGAGTCCAGCAATTAAAACATTAGAGCAGCGAGTAGAAGAAAAGGTGGGGGTGTATGTGGCACTTACTTAGCAACCTTTGGGCGCTGGTCTGCAGGTTCGCCTGGGGAGCAGACCCAGGGTAATAGTCCTTCAGATCCTCCTGTCACAGGAGAGAACCGGAGCAGAGGAGGCCATGATGAGACCAAGTTAGCTGAAATGTATCAGCTGCTACTGACCTTCAGGGACTGCTGTGACCACAGATGAAGAGGGAGAAGCTCGCCAAGGAGTTACAGGTCAAACTTCAAACCCCAGCGGTGACAACAATGCAGCCCGTGCCGCCGACACTCTGTTCCGCCAAAAATTGAGGTCGCGGTCTGACACGAGGCGCAGGCCTCACTCGTCAATCGTCAGGGAAGTGCAGGAAGTGGCGACAGGCCGGCACCTCCGCCCAGGCAGCAGGTAAGGAGAGTAGGCGAGATGGTGATTTTCCCTCTATGGGAAGCAGCCAGATGGAGAAAGATTGGATGGTTATCCACGGAGCCCTCCAGAGATGCGTCCAGTCACTTCAGCGTCCAAGCCATGCCCCCCGAGAATCTGAATTTTCGAGAAAAACCAAAACATTTCTAATCTTTAGCACATGTAGTAGTGTCTACCTGAAATGTACAGTTTTAACCAGTGTGAAATCACCAAGTCTCCAAATGGTCCAATATGTGGTTAAAATGTCCCATCAGGCATACACCCTAAAAATATCAGTTTAGACAAATGACTTGTTCTATACACTGCTGTAGTCTATATTTAATTCTGTGTTCTTTGAGCATGTATAATGCCAGGAAACAGCAGCTCCTGTTTTGGTGTAGAGACTCAATAAATTATTAAGGATGCGGTCTATTTGTCCATTAGTGTTAAATGGATAACTTTCAATTGACTCACACAGAAATATCTCCAAATGAGAATTGACTGGTGTTATCACTGCTTATTTTGCCAATCAGACCCTGTTTACTTACGGCAGCTTTCCTCGCTGTATCTTATCATTACATTTATTATAACAACAGACTTTGCACGTCGTTTGTTCAAGGACTATTTGTAGAAATCGACAGCAACCTCCATACTAATCATCTTGGTGTTAACACTAAATTACAAAGATCAATCCTAAGATATAAATGAATCACGTTCTCCATGAGGTGCAGTCTTAAGCATCATGTTTTTATTCCGTCTTTGATGTTAATGTGTAACAACGCTTTTCAAAATGGCAATCCCATATTCTAGTAGATAGCAAAGTATTGGATGTATTATTACAACACTCTCCACTGGTGGACCAGGAGATTTCCTCTGGCTTAATTAACCTCCTGTATTTATTACCTAATGCTAATATGCTCATTGTGGAAATGTATTGATGTGCATTTAATGAAAATGAGTATTCGCAGTCTGTTGTATTTTTTTCTTTCAGCATGATTTAAAGGGAATGTGTTGTTTTTTTTTTTAGTTAAACAATTAGTGTGTGGGTGATTAAACATTGTTCTAATTTTTTTTATTTTTTTCACGAGTCAGGAAATATTATAAATTAGATTCTAATTTTATAATATTTCCCAGTGCTGGTCACTAGATGGAGCAATTCCCAAAATTGCAGCATTGCATGTGGTAAAGCAACCACATTGCTTTATGCTGCAAAATTGGGAAAAACTCACTCGCTCTAGTGAGCTCTAAGAATCCCCCCCCTCCTTTATCCTGGCTAGTGCCGGGAGAAATGAGGGGATTGAACGGTCAAACCTCCTACACTGTGTGTCGCCATTTTTTGAGCTAACACACAGTGTAGTAGGTTTACATACAGTAGTAAACACACACTGAAACACGAAAATACATAGAAATCACTTACCTGCTCCAGTCGCCGCCGCTCCCTCCGGTCCGTCCGCTCCGTCTGCTGCCGCTGCTCCATGTGCACAAGTCCGGAAGCTGCAACCGGAAGTAGTAATCTTACTGTCCGGCCGCGACTTCCGGTTCACAGGAAAATGGCGCCGGACGGCGCGCAGTTCAACTTGGACTGTGTGGGAGCGGCGCATGCGCCGTTCCCTCACAGATGGCGTACACCATAGTGGATGGAACGGGCCCTGTTCGCATTCACTATGGGACTGGGGCTGCCGTTCTCCATGTCTGTATGTGTCGTTAATCGACACATACAGAAATGGAGTAAAAAATGCCAGCCCCCATAGGGAAGAAAAAGTGTAAAAATAAAAAAAGTAAAACACAAACACACAAATAAATATAAAAGTTTTTAATAAAAGACTTAAATCAAACTGATGTTAAAAAAAAATAATTCGTGACACTATTCCTTTAAAAATGTTAATAGTGGATTTATTAATGTGCAATATCCAATTACTGCACATAGCATAAAAAGTGGACCATGAAATGACTCTCTAGTGCTAAGAGCTCATATGTATTCAACTATTTGTCATATAAGGGAAACACAGATCATTTTTTTTTCCAACAACTTGTTTCTTCGGTGTCATATTGTCTTGGGTAGTGCAGCTAATGTGGCATGTATACTAATCACTTGACCTTCTTCTGCAAGTTGTAGCAAAGGTTCACCAACATGTACCATAGTCGAGCCAGCACAATGAATGCTAAATCTTGTTTGAATTAGGTCAGAAAAGCTGTTGAAGCGCAGAATAACTTTAAATTATACTCTTTCTAGGGAGGGAGGAGCAGATAAAAGACAACTATAATGCTAGTTCTGCTTTTTTCCCCCAGTGCGTCAAGTTGAGATGAGCAAAACTTTAAAATATAATTTTTCTGTGTTTCAGCAAATCTGTCTGGCTCAATTATTCAACAAAATGCAAATAACTGATCAGGCTTTTTTTTTTTTTTTTTTAATGCTAGTTATATACACAGTCCTATTATATATACTAAACATATCTCTCTCAGCCATTTTCTCTATATATAATATAAACAGATGAAGACCGTGGACTGGTTTACTGTTTTGGTGCACTTCTAAACAAGCAATAATTTCTAATATAAACCGACTAAAGATTCTATTTCAATAATTTATTGCCATGTCTACTGTATGTAAGTACATTGGGGGTTGGAGACAGGAGGCACACAGGATTGTAGGGTCATATAAGAACACAGAATGTGGCGGCACGGTAATAAATATAGGCTTCGCTAATTATATACCTCATAGACATTGGTCATACATAGATGAGGAAATAGGGAGGCCAAATCGAGAAGGTATAATAGAGATGTATCAGACTGATTCTCATATTCACCCTTTTAGCAACTTGGAGCTAGCATTCTCCCTAAACCACCTCCTCGTCACTTGCCATTACTTTATACTTTAAAATATGCCTTTTTTTTTTCAGCATCATCAGTCCATAGTCTGCAGTAGCTACATGTCTCTCACTGGCAGCCAGTCAGGCAAAGATATAGCGGGAGTGATGTGAAGAATGGCACAATGTTGAAGGAAACTGTGAAGGAAACTGTTTAAGATCAACAGGTGAAGTTAGTAATGGGTGGTAACATTCAGGTTGATGACAAATGACAGAATTTGACTGAGAATTCAATGACTGTTGTTGGCAAGGTGGCACTTTTTTCAGCCTAGGTTCAATCCTAAAATGGGATTAATTCAGTATTTTTCTAACAAGGCTGTGCCTGTTCTCTACATTACATTGCAGGGAAGATGGTACAATCAGTCTCAGCTCCGGTAACTCTACCACCTCCAACACATAAAGAGGCAATACTGGAGGTCAATATGTCTTTCACTGCCCATGGTGATCACCCCAAATTGGTGTATGAGTTTTGTTGAAGGGAATCCAGTGTAGATGATGGTTGCAGGAAGCAGGCAAGTAGATTCTGTAGTCCAAAGTTGTGGATGGGGTATGGATGGCTGTTCACCAGTGCTAAGCATTAGCAGTGGCAAGGTGGTATAAAAGTAATACTGAATACAGTCCATTGGTCGAATCACAGCCAAAAATTATGTCTCTTAAAACATGTAAAGAAAACTCCATGTATGGAATATGAAAAATAACTCTCCTACATAGAGAAATTAACGGTTTCACTAGTAACACCTAAGGTGACTGCACTGTAAGTCAATGTCCAACCCTTTGTAGAGCCTTGAAACATGACTCGGGTTATTAGCCAAAAGATATGTGGAAAGAACTTTTTCTGAGTTGTTGCTCCTCATCAGTATAGAAAAAGGCTGTGGCTAGCTGAATGAGATGCTTTTAAAGCAGCTCTTGGAAGGTACTGAATTATACTGGTATTTATGAATATTTATGAATTATTGATAATGCATAGAACATATTATTATTTTTGTCTGTCAATGATAGATATAGGTTTGTTTCACTTGATACAATTTTAGCAGATTTTTTTCTAGAACATTTCTCTTCCATTTTGTGTTATCTATGTAGTATACATTTTAATATATATCTTTGACTTAAATTGGTGTAACATGTTCACGTGTATGAACTTTGGTATACAAATTACATAAAACACAATAATATTGTATAATAACATGTAAAGTCTATACACCTGCTGCATCTTTCTATATTTTGTTAATTTATATATTAGGATGTTTTGTATTAGCCATAGCCGAGACAGCAATACATTTGAGATCTTACGAACAATACACACGGTTCTTCAAATAACAAACTCCACTGTGATGGTAATAAATCTGGAGTCCTTGTAATTACTATGATCTTCTGAACAAACATAATTGCTTTCATCTTCAGTTAGAAGGTGTATATACTGAATATGCTTTTTTGTTAGCAACATGGGGGCCGACATTTTGGGCAGAGATTTTGTGCACCAGACTAATTGTACTAATTAATTCATACCAAAGTGTGAGCATAATGTTTGTACAATTAGGTTGTAATTTTGTAATTCTGCGCAGACTACAGAGACACAGCAGTTGCAAATTTCATATAAAGTGCAAAATAGGATTTATTCAAATTGAATACATTTAAAATTAAAATGGGGCTTAGTAAGCAAAAGAAGAATAGTTCAGAGCAAGATAACACTTCCTCCAGTAATAGACATTGGTTTGAAAATTGGTTATGCTTTCTATAGCATGATACCAACTAAAGAAATATGTTGGATGTAAAATAAATTAGCACTTAGATAAACATATATGAGATTAATATTGGCACTAGAGTAGGAGGGTCGCATCTTTAAATACAAGAGGATTTCGTGAACAACAGGGATGAATTAAAAATAAAGCAATGGAGGCTTAAAAGAAATGTAAGGAAACATTTCTTTACAGAGTAATGGGTCCATGGATTAGTTGTCCCATAGACATTGTGGGAGATTTATTAGGACTGGCGTTTCATATGCCAGTTTAAATATACAGATCATTGGAGTAAGGGCATGTTCACACGTGGCGGAATTGCTGTGGAATTCCGCTACGGGCTGTCCGCACTGGAAATCCGCAGTAGACAGTCTGTCTATTGGTTTACACACCTTTTTAGTTATCTTCGTGCAGACGTTGCGGAAAACTCCGCTGCGGATCATAGGCTGCGGTGTGGAATTTGGAGTCCGCAGCATACACTGTCTGTTGCGGACTTGGACTTGATGCGTACTTGTGGCGAAATTTCTCGATTGACTTAAATGGAGTTGCTAAATTACGCAATGAAATCCGCAGATGTTATGTGTGTTGCGTTGCGGATTGCTTTTACAAACAGGATATTTCATCATTCTGGAATGGCCCTATGTGTTTCGAGGTCTATAGCCAGACTGAGATGGAATGTTTTAAAAGAGAGCAGGATGTACTCTTCACCTGAATCCGCAAAGACTAATCCGCAGCATTTTACTGCACATTTTAGGCAAAGGCGCAAAGGAATCTGCAACGCAGATTATGTGCGGCATTGATGCGGACAGTGTCTGCGGAAATACGCCACGTGTAACCATGCCCTAAGAAGCCCCTAATTTATTAAGCTGGCATAGATCTGTGCTATAATTATGCCAGTCACTGGCGTAAATTATATTAAATTTAACGGTCTGTGGGTGGCTCCATTTCCTTCTGCTAAGCTGCGCCCACTTTTTAGAAAAATTACGTGAGGTACATATTTTACCACAAATTGCAACTTTCGTGCTGTTTGCACCTTTTCCACACCAGAAAACTGGTGTAGAAAAATTATTAGGCTGGGTTCACACGACCACATTAACGTCCGTAATGGACGGACATATTTCGGGCGGAAGTCCCGGACCGAACTCAGTGCAGGGAGCCGGGCTCCTAGCATTATAGTTATGTATGATGCTAGGAGTCCCTGCCTCTCTGCAGGACAACTGTCCCGTACTGTAATCATGTTTTCAGTACGGGACAGTAGTTCCACGGAGAGGCAGGGACTCCTAGCATCGTACATAACTATGATGCTAGGAGCCCGGCTCCCTGCACTGAGTTCAGTCCGGGACTTCCGCCCGAAATACGTCCGCCCATTACGGACGTTAATGTGGTCGTGTGAACCCAGCCTTAAAAACCTCTCCCCATGGTGCTCATGCACATCAGTATTATTATTATTAATAATAATTGTTCATATGGCAAACAAAACAAGGGTAAAAATGCAAAACTAACCAGTTCCCATCGCCTTTTTCTACAAACCGCTAGATGGAAACTGACATCTAAACGGAAGCCATTGTTTCAGGTAGTTTTTACCCTAAAGAAAGCAAAAATGTCCTTTTATTGTTATGGATGTCTTTTTTTTTTTGCTTGCAACATTTCTCTGTCCAGCAGAGACTGAGGCTATTGACATTAATGAAGGACTAGATAGGAGCATTCTTTGTCAGTCTTTCCTATCATGCCAAGCTTTTTTTTAAAGGCAGAGAAAACTGATTGCCGACACAAAATGTGTTAATAAAATATTGCAATTATGAATGAAATGAAAGATACAAAATCCAACCCGAGAGCGAGATTCCTACCTATACTGTATGTGCTAACAATATTTAAATGTGTAGGGCTTACTGAAAAAAAGACCAAGAGAATCAAAAGTATGTTCACATGCAGGAGATACATCTGAATGTGTTTCAATTCCTGCAGACCCCTTTCAGATGAATGGGACAGTTTCAGAAATGTTTGCAACAAATTGGCTGCATGTGACTATGTCCTTAAAGAGGCTCTGTCACCAGATTATAAGTGCCCTATCTCCTACATAATGTGATCGGCGCTGTAATGTAGATAACAACAGTGGTTTTTATTTTGAAAAACTATCATTTTTGAGCAAGTTATGAGCTAGTTTAGATTTATGCTAATGAGTTTCTCAATGGACAACTGGGAGTGTTTTAACTTTTTACCAACTGGGTGTTGTACAGAGGAGTGTATGAGGCCGACCAATCAGTGACCAATCAGCGTCATACACTTCTCATTGTTCCAGCCCAGCATGATACACAGCACAGTGTGATTGTGCAGTGAAACAAGTAAACACGCCCAGATGTTACAAACACAATACACTCCCAGTTGGAAATAAGAGAAAACACGCCCAGTTGTCCATTAGAAAGACTCATTTGCATAAATATAAAATTGCTCATAACTTGGCCAAAAATGATCGTTTTTTAAAAAAACGAAAAACTTTACTGATATCTACATTGCGGCGCCGATAAGATGCAATAGGAGATAGGGATTTGATAATCTGGTGACAGAGCCTCTTTAAGGCCTCATTTACACGAGCGTAATATACGCGCGTGCTTTTCACGCGTGTCGTACGCACCTATATTACTCTATGGGGCAGTGCAGACAATGCGTGAATTTTGCGCAGCGCGAGTGCGTTGCGTAAAACTCACGACATGTTCTATAATCGTGCGTTTTTCGCGCATCACGCACCCATTGAAGTCAATGGGTGCGTGAAAACCACGCATGCCGCACGGAAGCACTTCCGTGAGAACTGCGTGATTCGTGCAATAGCTGTCAAACTGAATGTAAACAGAAAAGCACCACGTGCTTTTCTGTTTACAAACATCCAAACGGAGTGTCAGAATTTAGAGATGAGCGAACCGAACTTCACCGGGTTCGGCCGAACTCGTTTTGTTCGAACCCGGCAAAAAAAATTCCGGGACGCGACGTCAGGAGACAGTCACTGTCCAGGGTGCTGAAAGAGTTAAACTGGTTCAGCACCCTGGACAGTGACTTCCGATCACAATATACATGAACGTGTAAAAAAAAAAAGAAATTCTGACTTACCGATAACTCCCGGCTTCTTCCTCCAGTCTGACCTCCCGGGATGACAATTCAGTCCAAGTGACAGCTGCAGCCAATCACAGGCCAAGCACAGGCTGCAGCCAATCACAGGCTGCAGCGGTCACATGGACTGCCACGTCATCCAGGGAGGTGGGGCCGGATGTCAAGAGAGGGACGCGTCACCAAGGCAACTGCCGGGAGACCGGACTGGAGGAAGCATGAAGTTCTTGGTAAGTATGAACGTCTTTTTTTTTATTCACAGGTTGCTGTATATTGTGATCGGAATTCACTGTCGAGGGTACTGAAAGAGTTACTGCCTATCAGTTAACTCTTTCAGCACCCTGGACAGTGACTGACGTCGACTAGCCTCATCTCTATGATGGCGGCTGCGCGAAAATCACGCAGCCGCGCATCATACACTGATGACACACGGAGCGGTCAAGTGCCTTTTGCGCAGGCAAAACGCTGCGTTTTTTTGCGTGCGCAAAACGCACACGCTCGTGTAAATGAGGCCTAAAGGACGGGTATCGAGAAAAATTTATTTTTTAAATAAATTTGTTTTTAGTGTATTATTAAAATATTTTATTAATTTGTGTGTTTGTGTTTTACTTTTTTCTTTTTTCTAACTTTTACTTCACTATGGGGGCTGCCATTTTTTTTTTCATCTCTGTATGTGTCGATTAACGACACATACAGAGATGGAATATGGCACATACATCCCCATAGGGAATGCGAACGCGAGCCGTTCCATTCGCTATGGTGTACGCCGTCTGTGTGGGAACGGCTCATGCGCCGCTCCCACACAGTCCAAATGGAAGGTCTTCGGCCGAGCGACATCCAGCGCCATTTTCATGCGGACCAGAAGCCGCGGCCGGACAGTAAGATGACTACTTCCGGTCGCGGCTTCCGGACATGTGTTCAGAAGCAAGGACTAGGAACGGAGGGAGCGGGTAAGTTATGTTTGTGTATGTTCGTGTTTTACTGTGTGTTGCCACTGTATGTAAGCCTACTACACTGTGCATTCGCTCAAAAAATGGCGGCACACAGTGTAGGAGGTTTGAACATTTAACCCCCTCCTTTCTCCTGGCACTAGCCAGGAGAAAGGAGGGGGATTAATTGAGCACACTAGAACGAGTGTGTCTTCTCCAATTTTGCAGCATAAAGCAATGAGGTTGCTTTACCACATGCCAATGCTGCAATTTTGCGAATTGCTCCCTCTAGTGACCAGCACATGGAAATGTTATAAATTAGAATCTAATTTATAATATTTCCTGACTTGTGAAAAAAATTAAAAATATTAGAACAATGTCTAATCCTGTATATACTAACTGTTTAACTAAAAAAAATAAAAAAAAATTCTAGCAACACATTCCCTTTAACCACCCCCACTCAAGTACTCAGAATAGTAAAATAAAAAAATACCCCAAATAATTAGAATGTACATAAAATAATTTTGTTATGTTTGTATTGACTAGATTTATATTCACCATAACAATCCATCAAGCAAGAGTAGAAAAAATCTGTAAAAAATGAATTTCTACCCATGTCCGTGTGTATTTATAGAAATAAAGTTATCTTTAAATGACTAAACTGTGACAAATACACTATAGTCAGAGATCATATACAGCAATAAAAAGTCTTCTTGAAATTAGTATGAATGTATTATTTCCAATATATTAGGTTAAGACAAATATCCGTATAAATAGACCATTTTGGCAGTTACCATGAGTCTTGCTTTATCCCAACCCCCAAATAATGTGCCCCATTATATACCGTGTTCCAAATTATTATGCACATTGGATTTAAGTGTCATAAATATTTAATTATTAGTTTTACAATTAAGCTCATGGATGGTATTGTGTCTTAGGGCTCTTTGGATCATTGTAATCAATCTCAGACACCTGTGATAATTAGTTTTCCAGATGTGCCCAATCAAAGGAAAACTACTTAAGAAGGACGTTCCACATTATTAAGCAGGCCACAGGTTTCAAGCAATATGAGAAAGAAAAAGGATCTCTCTGCTGCCGAAAAGCGTGAAATAGTGCAATACTTTGGACAAGGTATGAAAACATTGGATATTTCAAGAAAACTTAAGCGTGATCATCGCACTGTGAAAAGATTTGTGGCTGATTCAGAGCACAGACGCGTTCGTTCAGACAAAGGCATAATGAGGAAGGTTTCTGCCAGACAAATTAATAGGATTAGCAGAGCAGCTGCTAAAATGCCATTGCAAAGCAGCAAACAGGTATTTGAAGCCGCTGGTGCCTCTGGAGTCTCGTGAACCTCAAGGTGTAGGATCCTCCAGAGGTTTGCAAGTGTGCATAAAGCTATTATTCGGCCACCCCTAAACAATGCTCACAAGCAGAAATGGTTGCAGTGGGCTCAGAAATACATGAAGACTAATTTTCAAACCGTGTTGTTTACTGATGAGTGCCGTGCAACCCTGGATGGTCCAGATGGATGGAGTAGTGGATGGTTGGTGAATGGCCACCATATCCCAACAAGTCTGCGACGTCAGCAAGGAGGTGGCGGAGTCATGTTTTGGACTGGAATCATGAGGAGAGAGCTGGTCGGCCCCTTTAGGGTCCCTGATGGTGTGAAAATGACCTCTGCCAAGTACGTAGAATTTATGACTGACCACTTTCTTCCGTGGTACAAAAAGAAGAACCGTACCTTCTGTAGCAAAATTATCTTCATGCATGACAATGCACCATCTCATGCTGCAAAGAATACCTCTGTGTCATTGGCTGCTATGGGCATAAAAGGAGAGAAACTCATGGTGTGGCCCCCATGTTCCCCTGACCTCAACCCTATTGAGAACCTTTGGAGCATCCTCAAGAAAAATATCTATGAGGGTGGGAGGCAGTTCATATCAAAACAGAAGCTCTGGGAGGTTATTCTGACATCCTGCAAAGATATTCAAGCAGAAACAGTCCAAATACTCACAAATTCAATGGATGCAAGAATTGTGAAGGTGATATCAAAGAAGGGGTCCTATGTTAACATGTAACTTGGCCAGCTAAGTTTTTTTTGATTGAAAGAGCTTTTGATTTCTGTAAATATGACCTCCTAATGCTGCAAATTCAACAAATTACCATTTTAGTTCTCTTTACAACCTTTGACCCCTGCCCGCCGCAGCCCTTTTTCAGATTTTAATTTTCGTTTTTTCCTCCCCACATTCCAGAAGCCATAACGTCTTTATTTTTCCGTCAATCTAGTACTATGAGGGCTTGATTTTTGCGGGACGAGTTGTAGTTTTTCGTAGCACCATTTATTTTGCCGTATAATGTACTAGGAAATGGGAAAAAATTATTTGTGGGGTAGAAAATGAAAAAAACAGCGATTCCTCCATGGTTTTTCACCCGCCGTTTTTACGGAATTCACTGTTCAATTAAAACAACATGTTAACTTTATTCTGCGGGTCAATACGATTACGGCGATACCAAATATGTATCGTTTTTTCTATATTTTACTACTTTTACAAGTAAAAACCTAAGTGTAAAAAAGAAAATGTATTTTGTGTCGCCAAATTCCGAGAGCCATAACTTTTTTATTTTTCCGTCGATTAAGTGGTATGAGGGCTTATTTTTTGCGGGATAAGCTGTAGTTTTTAATAATACCATTTTTGTGTAAATGCGATGGTTTGATCGCTTTTTATTTCATTTTTTGCGGGAGATTAGGTGACCACAAAATAGACATTCTGGCGTTTACAATTTTTTTTTTACGGCGTTCACCGTGCGGGTTAAATAATGATATATTGTAATAGTTCATACTTTTACGGACGCGGCAATACCAATTATGTTTATTTTTTATTTTTTTTAATATGCTCTAGGGGGAAAATGGCAAAAAGGGTTTTTTTTGAACTTTTAATTTTTATTTTTTATTATTTTTACACAAAAAAAAACTTTAACTAATTTTTACTTTTTTTATTAGTCTCCCTAGGGGACTTCAACCAGCGATCGTTAGATCGCTTGCACGATATACTGCAATACTAATGTATTGCAGTATATCGTGATTCTGACAGTCATCTATTAAGCCATGTGTCCTCGCTCGTCCGACACGATGCAGGACCTGGGGCAGGAAGTGAGTGACGTCACAGCGTGATCTATCGAGAACACGCTGTGTGTCTGTGCACTGCCAGAAGCTGGGTGGTAACGAAGAGAAGTGGATGATGCTGATTCGTCAGCATCATACACTTCTATTCACAATGCCCAGCTAGTAAAAGAAGTAAAAACGCCCAGATGTACATACACAATACACGCCCAGTTGTACTTTAACTTTAAACACGCCCAGTTGTACTTTAGAAAGCCTCATTTGCATAAATATAAAAATGGTCATAACTTGGCCAAAAATGCTCGTTTAAAAAAAAACAAAAAACATTACTCTTCATTGCAGCACCGATCTGCTGCAATAGCAGATAGGGGTTGCAAAATCTGGTGACAGAGCCTCTTTAACTAGTTAAACTAGCGGGATCGCGCTCGAGCGCGATGCCGCTAGTTACTCTGAAGTGTCGGCTGTAACATACAGCCGACACCGGCATCGAATGGAACGAGCTCACTGCGTGAGCCCGCTCCATACTTCCCCTACCCGACTTTGGCGTATGGATACGTCAAATGTCGGGAAGGGGTTAAAATGTTTTGATCTCTGTTGTGCATAATAATTTCAAACAGTGCATTTTGAGTTTTTTACTTCTAAAAAAAAATCTGTTATCATTAGGAGATTTGTTCAATTTAATTTGCATTATAGTCCAACGGTTGATGGCTTGAAGATTATACTGACTGTCATTTGCATTGACTATTTAGGAAAATCAGCGAAAAATAACATTTGCATAATAATTTGGAACGCGGTGTATGTACGTGTAGCATATCCCTAAATATAAATTATACTGTTGTAACATGACCCATTATTACCAGCATATACTGAACAGGTAAATACAGTATTGATAAGGTGCAGTCAGACAATAAACAACAATTAATTTCAATGTTTCACAGTTGACGTCTTCTCTGATTGTAGTCTTTTCTTTTCTCTGTATTTTGCATCTGACGCAGACCAGCATGAAGGCTTTTTCCAGCTATAACTTTCCTCTGCTCAGACTTATCGCTTTTACACCACGTACCTCCCATGAAAGCCACAGATTGCCCCTATGACACCTTAATATCCCCTATGCCAACCACAAAACACCCATTTCAGGCACAATACTCCTCTTGTGAGCCACTATGTCTTAATAATTCTGCTAGTCTGAATGTCGGCCCATAACACCTAGGGGAACTGGGAAAAAGACCTGGGCCAATTGACCCTAGTTCCTGGAAAGAGGTAAACCTATGTCCTTATAATCAGGTTTATAAAGATCATATAACTTGAAAATGGTTTCAAGAAACAATTGGAAAGTTAAATATAATCCCAGAGATTAGCTCATCAAAATCGTTGTCTTAATTGAACCATTACAATTGTGAGTCGTCCTAGGATGAAGCGACAAAAACCCTTCCTTTTTATATGTCAGCTGACTACAGGCTGTTTTAGGACTTGCTCCATACACTGAATACATGCTGAATGGCAGCCTATTGTAACATCCATGCAGTGGCGGATTAAGTAGACCATGGGCCCTGGGCTGTTACCCAAACTTGGACCCCCCTTCCGCACCGCCGCCCTGCCACGCCGTAACTATTTTTAACACTACCTTTTTGGGCAAGCATTAACAAATGGGTGTTACGATTCCCCTTGTCACAGGGCTGTGTCCCTACATACTGACAGCATCACACTGTGCTGGGACACATCCTCCTGACATCAGTCCTGGACTTCAGAAAGACTTTTTATGAAATACAAGGATTTCCTATAATAAACATGTGAGGAGAGGTGACAGATTCTCTATATATCTAGTGACTCACAGGGAGAGGCGTAGCTAGGTTCTCCTCCACCCAGGGGGCAAAGATTCAGATTGGCGCCCCCCTCAATTTATTTCCGACATCTCCTTCCCCCTCGCCATGTTTGCTTTCTCTACCAATCAATGAGGTGTCATTTTTTTTTCTCACAATTTTTGTAATGTAACTCGAGTATAAAAGCATTTCTACATTTACAAGCGATATAGTTATATAATGTAATTAACATAAAAATAAATTAAAAGAAAATAAATTAAAGAGGCCACACACAGCCCCCTGTAGATAGCGCCACACACATCCCCCTTGTAGAAAGCGCACACACAGCCCCCCTTGTAAATAGTGCCACACAGCCCCCCTTGTAGATAGTGCCACACACAGCCCGCTTCCCCCCTTGTAGATAGCGGCACACTCCCCCCTTTGTAGATATTGCCACATGCCCCCCCCCTTTTAAATAGCGCCACACTCCCCCCTTGTACTTAGCGCCACACTGTAAACAGAGCGGTGAGCGATAGCCTACCGCTACCACTCTCCGCTCTGCCTGGTGTGACTTACCGGAGGAGCTGAGGAGGTCATGTGACGCAGGCAGCGGTCGAGTTCCTTCTGACTAGGGTTGGTGGCAGCCAGGGCCGGCCTTAGCTTGGATGGCACCCTGTGCGGGACTCTCTATTGCCGCCCCCTAAACAACCAAAAATTAACCACATATATGGACACGCTGGAACATATATACTGTACATACATAAAGACAGATATTTAGACATACAGGCAAATATACATGCACACATTCAGGTAAATATATAGACGTACAGACACACATACGCGCACAGACACTGGCAGATAAATACACAGACAGGGACATATACAAATACATAAAAGGCACAAATATACAAACACAAAGACACATTCACATACAGACCCAAATATACCCAGTACAGATATTGTTGTAGATTTCATATGCAGCCCTATGTAACACCTCTGATAACACAGTGATAACTCTCTGAGTACAGATAATGTAGTAGTGTTACCTGTAGTCCTATGTAACACCACAGATAACACAGTAATAACGGAGTACAGATAATGTAGTAGTGTTACCTGCAGTCCCATGTTACACCACAGATAACACAGTGATAATTCTCTGAGTACAGATAATGTAGTTATGTCACCTGCAGTCCTCTGTAACACCACAGATAACACAGTAATAACGGAGTACAGATAATGTAGTAGTGTTACCTGCAGTCCCATGTTACACCACAGATAACAGTGATAACTCTCTGAGTACAGATAATGTAGTAGATGTAAGAGACACACACACACACACACACACACACACACACTGTAACATATACACATAAAAAACACAGAGACACATACTGTATACACACTACACACACATATACACACAGACACTCACCATGTCTCCTTGCTGACAGGATCACAAGTTTCTTTCAGGACGGGCTGTGGGCGGAGCTTCCTTCTCGGCTGTTATTTACTCCGTGTGTGTAACAGCAGAGCACAGAGTAGAGGCAGAGCCCAGTGGCGCCCCCTACATGCTGGGAGGGTGCAGCACGGGAGTGGACCAGTCCAGTCCCCTAACCTGAGTCATCTGACCTCATGTCACTGACGTGAGGTCAGGTGACAGGTAAGGTGACTGAACTGGTCCACTCCCTGGCCGTCACATTCCCCAGTCAGAACACCGCTGCGTGATTTCCTGGCTCTTCCTAAAGCTGCTGCAGGTGTCCGACATACAGGGCACCTACCTATCAGCAGCGATCAGCTGCTCTGCGGCACCCCCCCTTCCCTACCACCTAGTTGCACCTGGGGCATATGCCCCAACTGCCCCCCCTAGCTACGCCTTTGCTCACAGGTGACGACATCTCAGATTCTAGTAGTTTTTTTCCTCTTTTCTTATCCATCCGGTCCAGAGCTCATGACGACTTCTCCCGGCCATGACCCATTTCTGCAGAATTTGCCACTCAGATGTCTGCGGCTCCTCACTTTTCCAACATTTCCACACCTATAAATGAAAATAAAATTATCATGGTGCCACATACTATGCCCCTAAATATAATAGCACCAAAGACTGAATATAATAATACCAAACACTGTAAAACACCACATACACACAGCCCCCTGAACATAGTGCCACACACAGCCCCCTGTACATAGTGGCACACACAGCCCCTGTAGATATTACACACCCCCATACATAGTGCCACACACAGCCCCTGTAGATATTACACACCCCCCTATAGCTAGCACCACACACATCCCCCCGTAGAGAGCTTTACACACAGCCCCCTATAGATAACGCCATACAACCCTCCCCCTCTTGTAAATAGCGCCACAGAGCCCCCCTGTAAAGAGGGCCACACATATACCACTGTGGATAGCGCCACACAGCCCCCCCTTGTATATAGCGCCACACAGCGCTCCCCCTTGCCTCTAGGGCCACTTAGCGCTCCCCCTTGTATATAGGGCCACATAGCGCTCCCCCTTGTATATGGGGCTACTTAGCGCTCCCCCCTTGTATATAGGGCCACATAGCGCTCCCCCTTGTATATAGTGCACACAGCGCTCCCCTTCCCCTTGTATGTAGTGTAACAGAGAACTCCCCCCCTTGTATATAGCGTCACAGAGCACTCCCCCTAAATGTATATAGTGTCACAAAGCGCTCCCTTCCCCCCTTGTATATAGGCCCACACAGCGCTACCCTCCCACTTGTATATAGGGCAACCCAGCACTCCCCCTTGTATATAGTGTCACGGAGAACTCCCCCCCTTGTATATAGTGTCACGGAGCACTCTCCCCCCCTCCTTGAGTATATGCACAGCGCTACCCCCACCTAAAAAAATAAATATATATTTTACTTACCTTGCTGCGTTCTCGTGGCGGCTGTTCAAGCTGGACGCATGTGAAGCCTCCGGACTAGACGCATGCACAGACCGGCGTGATGCAGTACCTCATCACGCCGGCCTGCGCAGGGAGTCTTCCCAGCGCCTGATAGGCTGCAAGCCTAATGTGGCCTGCAGCCTATAATATTCGTTTGTATCTGAGGACTCAGATACAAATGAATGGAATGTGGATACCACTAGCATCGGGGATCTAGCGACGCCACCGGGCATGAGGGGGCCCGTGCGGTCTTGTGCAGTTCGAGCGGCCATGGTCCCCATGGGAGCCTTGGGCCCGAACCGCCTAATGATAATCCGCCACTGCGTCCATGGCTGCAGACCATCATTCAGACTTACCATCTGACGGGTCCGACCATGGACGCCTGTGTTCTCGGCGGCATCTCCCTCCAGGGAGACACCGGCACTCACTTCCGGTTTCTGTGTCTGTTTCCCATGGGGCGTGTGCACGGCCTTGAACGGCCAGTACGCGTCCAGTTGTCTATAATCAGTAATTGGCCCACAATGCTGCTGGACTATGGAGGGGGCTCTGCCCACTTGTTCCTTGCCTGAGCGTTGTTGTATACCTAAAATTTGTCTTGCAAATGGTCTCCCAGTGTTTTCCAGTTCTCTGTGTTACCCGTTTCTGCTGCCTGTACCCTGTATCCCGTGCTACCGTGCCTCTGTGCCATCTACAGTGAAAGTCAAGTCGTGTCTTCCACTGCATCTACTGTGCCATCTACAGTGAAAGTCAAGTTGTGTCTCTGCTACTGTCTACATTGTCTCAGGTACCCTTTCTGGACTATACACATTGTTTTGTACCTAGCTGGCCAGCTGCTATCCCTCTACACAGTATGGCTCAGTGGGT
>NC_134690.1:148299004-148354004 GCF_050947455.1 Rhinoderma darwinii
TTCTTTTGAGGAGGAGAATGTTTTGCATTAATTTTGCTTCATTTTGAATTTGACAAGCATTTGAATAATCATTTACCACTCCAAAGCTTCGACATAAAATGTTTTTTTGAGTTTACCATAAGCAAGTTTCTATTGATCTATAGCTCCTGTAAATGTAACAATGTGAAGTGTTGGCATTTGAGTAAACTAAAATATTTTAGTGATTTTCCAAGACTATGACTGGATATTGCTCTCCGTCTTGGAACACATCCTTGTGAGGAAATTAATGTCTATGGTTGGTATATGATACCTCTATGAGATTCATATAACATTTTAAGAGTTGGTAGACTACTCCAGGGCTGTTTTAACCCATTGGTGGGCCAGTGCAAAGATGTTATTAGTGGGTCCACCCAACCTTCCAGCAAGAGATAAAATAATGTCCTCATAGTACCCCACACACCGTGTAATGTCCCAATAGTGACCCCCACATAGTATAATGCCCCCATGGTGCCTCCACACACGGTATCATGCCCCTATAGTGCGACCACAGAGTATTCTGCTTCCAGACATTATCAGGCCCCCATAGTGCCTTCTCACACAGTTTTATGCCCCCATACTGCCTCCCACTTTATAATGTCCCGATAGTGCCCTCACACAATATAATGACCCCATTCTACCGCCCCACAGTATCATGCCCCATAGTGCCTCTACACAGTATCATGTCCCCATAGTGCCTCCCCATGCAGTATAATTTACCCATAGTGCCTCCAAACAGTATCATGCCCCATAGTGCCCCCATGCAATTTATTGCCTGCCATAGTGCACCCCACACACAGTATATAATGCCCCCATGGTGACCCACACACAGTATATAATGCCCCAATAGTGCCTACTAAAAGTAATAAAAATACTCGCCTTGCCTCGTTCCCACCACAAATGGAGGACATCCCTCTTCAGGTTTCCTCCAGTCTGTGCTGTGTGTGACTCAGCACAGACCTCGGTGATGACGTCACTGCTTTGCACCTGTCTGCACCATGCTACTCACGGCAGGCGTCACAGAGTAAATGGTGTAGCACGGAGCTCACGACTCCCTGCTCCACCATTTTATTCCAAGAGCCGTTCACTTCCCGTCGAGAATGGCTCCCTGATCCGCCATAGTTTTCAACTGTATCTGCATCCGGAAGAAGAAGCAGGTAAGTTAACGTTTAATACTCTCTAATTATTATGCAGGTCATGCTCCCATATAAAGTATGGGAGCACGGTCCGTAAAAAGCAAAAACAGGACATGTCCTATCTTTTGAGGAGCTTTTCTGCGGCACGGAACCCTTCTTGTAAATATACAGGAAGGTGTCCATGGGCAATAGAAGTGAATGGCTCCGTAATTACAGACGAATTCTACGGTCGTTTGCATGGGGCCTTACAACACATAATTGGGTATTTAAATAGTGAGCTTTTACGCTATCTATACCATAAGTCAACCTCCCGAGCAACGCCGGGTATAAAAGTTAGTGTCCTTACAAACATAAAAGTACAGTACAATCCTTTTCATATATGTATTCTTTTATTTTGTTGGATAAAACTACCAAGCTTTCATATTTCAACATATAATGACTGCTTAGCCACTATACTTGTTTTAAAACTGTCAGAAGTATAAGTATCTAAGGTAAAAATAAATTAATACAATTTTGGAGTCCATATCGAGTGCGGCCACCGTGCAGATTCGATGCTGATTTTGTATGTACTGTTTTTTTTAAACCCAAACAAGGAACAGAACCTAAACAGGAGAAATATTTAAAGTCTGTACTGATCATAAGACTTACCTGCAGTATCTGATTAAAGAGATGTAAAATTGAATTTTTCCAAACATTTATTAAAAAAATGTATAACTATTCCCACACTCTTGTTTCTATATTTTTGTTATTTTATTTTCTTATTTGTTCAGGTACTGCAGTTAAAGCAACTAAAAACAAATTTGACAGCCCTCTTCTAAAATAAGCTTGGTATGTCACGCTTAAACCTGGAAATGAAGCAGTTAATATGATGTTCACATGCCATGCTTGCTGTACTGTAAGCTACATTGTATCCCTTCAGTGAAGTGGAAGATTTAAATTCATATTTCTTGGTGTGTGTGAAATCTCTTTTCAAAGGCTCAAAGAGAAATGACAGATGGTTTTCAGTGATTTTTTTTTTATATGCATCATAATCCTGTGATTTTTTTTTTTCTTAAGTGTACAAGATCCAAAATAACTACTTTTAGGTGGACCTGCATCAGAGGTCATAAAATTGAATGAACCTTTTCATCTTTGCACTCTCCATCTTTGAGTAACCTTTCAGAGCGGAAGGCAGGTTTTCCTTCAATTCGTGTTAAAGTACAGTTTTTATATTGCTGAAATTGATAAGAAACCCCAAAAAGAAAGGAAACGCTTTGGGTATTACTTTTGTAATGTTCAACTAAAAGATTTAGCTTGTTGTAGGATATATTGGGTAAGATTTATTAAGAATGGCATTTCATAGGCAAGTACAACTTGCTGAGTGCCGCGTCACATACAACATCTTGATTCTGTCGGGTGTCAGTTGCTTGTATGAGCTGCGGCCCGCTGTAAAGAGCCTGTGGTGAGGTGGGTATATATATTTTTTCTGTTGTCCGATGAGGAAGTGAGGAGTAGTCAGATGCAGGGGTAGCCTGATCAGGGGGCAAGTTATGGGGCACAGCACAAGTGTAAACTATGCCAGCTAGGAGCTAGCATAGATTTCCACTATAATTTACGCCACTTTCTGGCATAAATTACAGTAAATCTGTCAGCCCGTGGGTTGCCCCAGCCTTTTGTTAAGCCACACCTCTTTTTTTAAATGACGCACGAGACATGAAATGCCTAAAAGTCTCAATTTACCCCGCAAACATTGCAGATCTGAAACATTTTTTTTATATATATCTGTCATCACTGTCTTTTACACCTTATTTACGAGAACTTGGAATTTTATTAAACCAGCGGTTATAGGACTAGCAGTTGACTCGGAAGTAGTATTACAGGAATAGATCAGAATCAGGATGGTAAGTATATTCAAAAACGTATTAGTTTGCTAATCCATAGAAACTGGAAATTTATGAATACTGGAATGCCCTTTGAGTGCTTAAAGGGGTATGTAGCAGTGATCGAGCAGTGATCGAGCATGCATGCTGTCTCTCTATACAACTCTATGAAAGTTACAGAAACAATTGTTTTTCTCCATGAGAACAAGGACAGATAGGCCATAGATCATGAAATTGAGCAAAAAATTAACTGGAGATTTGATTGTCTTAAAGAATCACAGTTGTTAACCATTTACTAGCTTCTTGCGTCTACCCCAATATTCCTTATAGATAGATTGTAAACTTGTATGGACAAGGCTTCTTTCTCCTAATGTATCCAGTTTATTCTCTTTTTGTATTGCTGCACAAGAAATGCATGCTACAGTGCTTTGTATGTTAGCAAGTAGTTACAATGTTTTACCTCCAACTGTTTTACTATTTAAAGTTCCGAGGGTTAGATTAAGGGTACCATAGACCCCGGGCAGTTCACAAAGTGTGCCCCCCCCGTCCCTTTCACAAACTCTGAAGGCCATACTTTTATAGATTTCTGTTTAGGCGGACACAGATCTGGCATGATTTTGAATATGCTGTAAAATCAGAAAATGAGCAATACAGAAGAGTGAATGCAGAAGGCTTTGACCCTAAAAAGGTCAGAAGCTTTCAATTGTATGTGGTTTCTGGGAAAAAAAATCTGCTGTGTGTGTATATAGGCTTAAAAAACAGTAGTCTCTGCTGCTTAAATCTATATTTACAATTAGGTCCAGAATTATTTGGAGAGTGACACAATCTTCTTCATGATTTGGGCTCTGCATCCACCACATTGGATTTGAAATTAAACAACTGAGATGCAATTGAAGTGTAGACTTTCAGGTTTAATTCAAGGGGTTAAACAAAAATATCCTGTGAAACGTTTAGGAATTGCACCATTTGTCTACACAGCCTCCTCATTTCAGGGGCTCAAAAGTAATTGGACAAATCAACATTACCATAAATAAAATGTTTATTTTTAATACTTTGTAGAGAATCCTTTGCAGGCAATGACTGCCTGAAGTCTGAATTCATTGACATCACCAAACGCTGGGTGATGCTTTGCCAGGCCTTTACTGCAGCTGTCTTCAGTTGTCGCTTGTTTGTGGGACTTTATGCCTTAAGTTTTGTCTTAAGCAAGTGAAATGCATGCTCGATCGGGTTGAGATCTTGTGATTGACTTGGCCATTGCAGAATATTTCTTTACCTTAAAAAACCCCTGGGTTGCTTTCGCAGTATGTTTTGGGTCATTGTCCATCTGTACTGTGAAGCAACGTCCTTGCTGCATTTGGTTGAATCTGGGCAGAGATTATATCCCTGAACACTTCAGAATTCATCTGGCTGCTTCTGTCTTCAGTCACATCATCAATAAACACTAGTGACCCAGTGCCTTTGGCAGCCATTCGTGCCCATGCCATCATACTGCCTCCACCATGTTTTACAGAGTATGTGGTGTGCTTTGTATCATCAGCTGTTTCCAGCCTTCTCCATACTTTCTTCCTCCCCAATTCTGCTACAGGTTGATCTTCGATTCAGCTGCCTAAAGAATGCTGTTCCAGACCTGTGCTGGCTTCTTTACATGTTGTTTGGCAAAGTCTAATCTGGCCTTTCTATTTTTGGGGCTGATTAATGGTTTGCACCTTGTGGTGAACCCTCTGTATTTTCTCTCATGAAGTCTTCTCTTTATGGTAGACTTAGATACTGATACACCTGATACACCTACTTCCAGGAGAGTGTTCCTCACTTGGGTTGATGTTGTGAAGGGGTTTTTCTTCACCATGGAAAGTATTCTGCCATCATCCACCATTGTTGTCTTCCGTGGACGTCCAAGCCTTTTGGAGTTTACGAGATCACCAGTGCGCTCTTTTTTTTTTTTTTTTTTTCAAGAATGTACCTAACTGTTGATTTGGCCACGCCTAACATTTGTGTTATCTCTCTGATGGATTTCCTTTTTTTTTTTCAGCCTAAGGATGGTTTGTTTCACTTGCATTGAGAGCTCTTTTGACCTCATGTTGTGGGTTCACAGCAACAGCTTCTAAATGCAAATGCCACACCTGGAATCAACTCCAAACCTTTTACCTGCTTAATTGATGATGGATTAACGAGGGAATAGCCAATGCAGCCCATTAAATAGCTTTTGAGATAATTGTCCAATTACCTTTGGTCCCTTGAAAAAGAGGCAGCGACCTATCAAAGAGCTGTAACTCCTAAACCCTTCCTCAAATTAGGATGTGAATACCCTCAAATTAAAGCTGAGAGTCTGCACTTTATGCCCATATTTATTATATAACTGTATATTTAATATGTTTTGGTAAACAGCTAAAATGCCAAAACTTGTGTCACTGTCCAAATAATTCTGGACCTAACTGTACCTTAAGATCAGGTAGCAGCACTAGAAACAATCTCAGTACATAAATACAGCACCATAACCAAGACCAGTACATAAAAACAGCACCATAACCAAGCCCAGTACATAAATACAGTAACAGAACCAAGCTCAGTACATATATACAGCACCAGACCCAAGCTCAGTACATATATACAGCACCAGAACCAAGCTCTGTACAGAAGTACAGTTCCAGCACAAATACAGCTCCGTACAAATTCAGTGTAACCCCAGCCGTATAGGTTTGTATGACTTAAAACTACAACACCCAGCATGGCCAGGACAATGGTAAGGATATGCTGGTTGCTGCTGCACAAAAAAAAAAAATCATACCTCCCATCATCTCGCTTTGGATAATACAGCGACTACAGTACTGATTAGAGGCATAATATTTACATTGAGTGACTCACAGGTGAAGTCTTCTCAGATTCTAGTCCTTGTTTTTCTCTTTTCTTCTCCATCCGTTCCAGACCTCTATGATGACTTCTCCCGTCCTTGGCCCATTTCTGCAGTTTGCCACTCAGATGTCTTCAGCTTCTCACCTTTCAAACATTTCCACACCTATAAACAAAGATAAGATACTCATGGTGCCACACACTATGCCCATAAATATAACAGTGCCATACACGGCATCTCTAATTATTATAGCACCATACACTATATTTTGTTTTATAAAAGCACCATACACCATACACATACACACAGTGCTCCACTGTAGATAGTGCTCCATATAGTCGCTTGTTGACAGTGCCCCTCATAGAACCCCATTTAGACAGTGCCCCACATACAGCCTACTGAAGATAGTGCCCCCCCCCCATGGAGCCTCCAGTATATACTGCTTTCCATAGAGCCCCCTGTAGATAGGGCCCCCTGTAGATAGAGCCACTTACTGTTAACTGGAAAAAAAACTTTACATACTCACCTGATCCCGTTCCTGTGCCATCATCTTGCAGACCAATTCTCTTCTGACCAGGTCTGCTGGAGCTGAACGACGTTCCTTGCGCTGTAAAGCAGTGAGAGCCAGTTGGCTATATCTTCCTTCCCCTGTTGGCTGGAGGAAGCCGGTGTTGAGGTCCACTCTCTCACTGTGACGGTGAGACCCTGTTGCTGTAATCTTCCTTACTCATTAAGCACAACTTGCGTTAGCCTTGCTCCCTTCTTGTGGCAGTAAGACCTTGTTATTGCAACCCACCTCACTAACTAAGCACATAGCATGCGGTAGTCGGTAGAGAGCCTGTCAGGCTCCGCTTCCGCTAGATGTGGGACACCTCTGCTGTAATTCAGCTCACTGATCAAAATGTTGCAATTTGTAGTTTTCAATACTTTTAAATACTATTTATTCCTGTTTTGGAGAGGTGGGATTAACACAAAACCACTATCCTGCTATCGTTTTCTAGTCTCTTTTTTTTTTTTACGCCGATTACTGTGCGGGAGAAATAATGTATTAATTTGAAAATACAGGTCGTTACAAATGTGACAATTCCAACTATGTGTAGTTTTTTTATTAAATTTTTTTAATAATAATAATAAGTAATTGTATAGGCAATTTTTTTGATTACATTTTTTAAAAACCTTTATTTGACTAATAAGGTGCGGAGGAGTGATTAGATGAGCAAATGCTTATATTTTCACTCCTTTTCTGGAAAAAAAGACCCCCACAATCAGAGAGCAAGTATGCTTTCTGATTTATGAGGGGGCTGATAACATGAAGTTCATATTACCACTCCCCTAGAGTCATCTGAAGCATCACAGATAATCCCTTACTATTCACGCAGCCAGCATGTCCCTAGTTGCCTCCCGCCTCTGCTCTTCACACAGGCTAAAGTGAGAGCTGCAAGTATATGCAGCTCTTACATCAACCTCCTCTAGCTCAAACTGATTCTTGGCTTTAAAGCAAGACCAAATCGCGGCACTAGCCACTATCTAGCCTGAGCCAGAACCATTAGTAACGATACCCTCTGCAGTCACACTGCCAATGACCTTTTCCTCTTGTCCGAGCACAGTTCGAGATAATCATTAAAGGGGTTAAAGAGGCTCTGTCACCACATTATAAGTGCCATATCTCCTACATAAGGAGATGGGCGCTATAATGTAGGTGACAGCAGTGCTTTTTATTTAAAAAAAAACTGATCTATTTTTACCACTTTATCAGCGATTTTAGATTTATGCTAATGAGTTGCTTAATGCCCAAGTGGGCGTGTTTTTACTTTAGACCAAGTATGGGATGACCAATCAGCATCATGCACTCCTCTCCATTCATTTACTCAGCGCGTAGGGATCCTGCTAGATCCTTATGTGCTGTCTTATACTAACACATTAACAATACTGAAGTGTTTAGACAGTGAATAGACATTCTACGGGATGTCTATTTACAATGTCTGCACTTTGTTACTGTTTCTATGGTAGTTACAGCAGAGGAAGCGTGATCTCGTTGTAACCTGTCATCTACAGCGAGATCTCGCGAGATCACACTTCCTCTGCTGTAACTACCACAGACAGAGTAACGAAGTGCAGGGATTGTGAATAGACATCCCGTGGAATGTCTATTCACTGGCTAAACACTTCAGTGTTGTTAATGTGATAGTATAAGACAGCACATAGCGATCTAAAAGGATCCCTATGCGCTGAGTAAATTAATGGAGAGGAGGGCATGAGGCTGATTGGTCAGCGTCATACACTCCCCAGTACAACGCCCACTTGGTCTAAAGTAAAAATACGCCCACTTGGGCATTAAGCAACTCATTAGCATAAATCTAAAATCGCTAATAAAGTGGTAAAAATAGATCGGATGTTTTTTGGTGCTGCTGCTGCTAATCTCTATTGCTGGGAAAGGGGCTCTGAGCAGCATCAGTCTTCCCCTTTTGGAAGCTGACAATATATAGTCCGTATTCACATTACCTGTAGAAGTAGTCTTCTCAGCTGTTACGCTACTGCAGAGGAGCTGCTCCTTCCATGACAATCAGGGAAGAAAGCTATTTTTCTTGGCTGCTCTGTAGTGAACAGAGGATCACTATAAGGCCCCATTTACATGAGCGTGAATCACGTCCGTGTGCTGTGCGTTCAAACAACGCACAGCACACGGACCCATTGATTTCAATGGGGCCGTTCACACATGCGTGATTTTTCACACATCGAGAGTCTGTTGCAAGAAACTCACTGCATGTCCTATATTGGTGCATTATCACGCACCAACGTGCCCATTGAAGTCAATGGGTGGTTGAAAACCAAGCACCGCACACTGATGCACATTCGTGCGCGGTACGTGATTTGCCCATCAATTGAGTTGAAAATAATAAAATAAAATAAAAAGATGTGCTTTGCGAGTGCGTGAATAACATATGACCCTCGCAAAGCACACTGACGCATAACGCAACACACACGGATCCGACTCACGCACGTTTTTAACACATGTTAATCGGATACGCTAAAGACATGGCTGTGGGGAGAGTGACTGAGCATGTGTGTCCACCAACACTCCGCTCATTAGGTGGAAATTGGGTGGCACCATACTATGTTGGTAAACCTCATAACTCTACTATAGATCATTCTTTTAATTCTTTTAACAACATGTAAATGACAACCGGTTTTTATTTTTTATGATCTATACAATGAATATGATGTTTAACCCTTTCCCGTCCCAAGACGAAACTGTACGTCATGGAGCGGACGGGATGATGTCTGGTGTGGGCTAGTTAAATGCCGCAATCAATAGGCATTTAAACCGTTAGAAGGAGGGGGTGGCCCCATCAGACAGTCCATCGGCCCCATGCGACGCGATTACGAGGCGCCGATGGTTGTCATGGCAGCCCGGGGCCTAATGATGGCCCCCAGGTCTGCCTTATCGACTAATAAAAAGTGTAACAAAAAGTTAAATACATTTTTCAGGAATATAAAAAAATATTAAAAGTAAAAAAAAAAAACTATTCCCATTTTTCCCCAAGCACAATGTAAAAAAACAAAAAAAAAAAATTGGCATCGCCGCATCCATAAAAGTCCAAACTATTACAACATACCATTATTTAACTCGCATGGTGAATGGCGTAAAATTATTATTTTTAAAAACACCGGAATCGTTGTTTTGTGGTCACCTTAGCGCTAAAATTTTTTTTATAAAAAGTTATAAAAAAAATAGTATGTACCAAAAAACTACAGCTCGTCCCCCAAGAAATAAGCCCTCACACTGACAAAATAATTAACTTGAGGCTCTCCAAATGTGGTAAAACAAAACAAAATATTTTTTTTAACAAATAGATTTTTCTTTGTCAAAGTGGTAAAATATATAAAAAAAACTATATCAATTTGGTATCCTCGTAATCGTATTGAGCCGCAGAATAAAGTTAAGTTGTCATTTTTACCACATGATGAAAGCCGTAAAAACGAAAACCCATAAAACAATTGAGGAATTATATGGTATTTTAAATGGTGCCAATAGAAACTACAACTCCCCTCGCAAAAAATAAACCCTCACACCACTTTATTGACAGAAAAATAAAAAAGTTATGGCTCATAGAAAGCGGGGAGTATAAAACAAAAATGCAAAGCGATTGCTGGTTCAAGTCCCAAAGGGGGACTAAAAGAATGTGTAAAAAAAAGTCAGTTTTTAGTAGTAAGTTAAAAAAAAAAACTTTTCCCATTTTTCCTTTGAAGTAATGTAAAAAATGAACAAAATTGGTATTGCTGCATCTATAAAAGTCCTAACTATTACAATATAGCATTATTTCATGAACTCCTGTAAAAACGCCTGTAAAAAGGAAAAAATATAAAATGTCAGAATCGCTGTTTTTTGGTCAACTTAGAGGTGAAAAAAATGTAATAATATAATGAAAAGTGATCAAAAAGTCATATGTACCAAAAAATGGTACCAATAAAAACAACAGCAAAAAATAAGCCTTCACACGTGCTCAATCGACGACAAAAAAAAACCAGTTATGGCTTTTAGAATGTGGAAGAAAAACTTTTTGTTTTTCTAACAACTAGATTTTTCTTTGTAAAAGGAGTAAAACATTAAAAATCCTATATAAATTTGGTGTCTCCAAAATCGTATTGACCAGCAGAATAAAGTAAATTTGTTGATTTTTACCGCACGGTGAAAGACCTAATAACGAAACCCAAAAGAAAACTGAGGAATCACAGTTTTTTTTTCCAATTCAACCTCACATAGAATTTATTTTCAGTTTCCCAGTACATTATATGGTACTTTAAACGGAGCCAATAGAAACGAAAACTAGTCCCGCAAAAAAATAAGCCCTCACACCACTCTATTGATGGAAAAAGCAAAAAGTTATGGCTCATAGAAGGCGGGGAGTGTAAAACGACAATAAAAAAAATTATTCTCGGATTGCAAGGGGGTTAAAGAGGATCTGTCACTAGTTTATTAATTCTCTATCTCCTAACTAATCTAATAGGCGCTATGATGCTGATAACTACAGTGTGATTTGTGTTCCAAAGCGTTTATTATTTGCAAAGTTAGGCTGGATTCAAACGAGCGAGTGCGTTTTGTGCGCGCAAAAAACGCAGAGTTTTGCGCGCGCAACAGGTACATAACCGCTCCATGTGTCAGCAGCGTATGATGCGTGGCTGCGTGATTTTCACGCAGCCGCCATCTTTATGACACTCTGTATGTTTGTAGTGCTTTTCTGTTTTCATTCATAGTTTTTACTGTTGTTGCGTGAATCACGAAGTGCTTCCGTGTGCTGCGCGCGATTTTCACGCACCCATTGACTTCAATGGGTGCGTTATGCGCGAGCAACGCACAAATATAGGACATGTCGTGAGTTTTTTACGCAGCGGACACACACTGCATAAAAATCACTGACTGTCTGAACGGCCCCATTGACTAACATAGGTCCGTGCGAGGCGCATGAAAATCACGTGCGTTGCACGTACGTATATCACGTTCGTCTGAATAAGCCCTAAGGAGCATTTTTCTAAATATACTAATCTGGCTATACTTGCTAAATATGAGGTGACTCTTTTTTTTTTTCTCCAATCAGCGTCAAACAGTTCTCCTCTTCCCAGCCCAGCAACACAGCGTGACCTCGCGATTGCAGCTGAGATCACGATGGGCTGGGAAGAGGACAAATATATGACGCTGGTTGGATGTTTTCTATATGGCCCGGTCTAATCAACAGTATACAGTTCTTCTTTTCCCAGACCTCAGCTTGAATTGTGATCTCAGCTTCAAGCCCCCTCCCTCCAAAACCACTTAGATGCGCCACTTGATATTGAGTGCCGCATCTAAGGGGTTAAACAGGTGGATTTCGATCCGCCCACTCGAGCAGCACTGCCCCAAGTTCTCAGTTACCTCTGGTAGCTGAGAGCAGGGAGTTTTATCTGCTCCTGGCGGCGCTGCTTTACTCAGATGCAGCGCCGTGAAAAGGCGTATACACACTGGCGTAGCTATAGGGGTCGCAGCGGTCGCAATTGCGACCGGGCCCCGAAGCCAGGAGGGCCCACGGCCCCCCGCACCACATCAATAAAAAGTTACATAGTTACATAGTTACATAGTTACATAGTTAGTACGGCTGAAAAAAGACACATGTCCATCAAGTTCAACCAAGGGAAGGGAAAAGGGAAGGAAAAATTTCTACACATAGGAGCTAATATTTTTTTGTTCTAGGAAATTATCTAACCCTTTTTTAAAGCCATCTACTGTCCCTGCTGTGACCAGCTCCTGCGGTAGGCTATTCCATAAATTCACCGTTCTTACTGTAAAGAAGCCTTGTCGCCTCTGCAGCTTGAACCTTTTTTTCTCCAGACGGAGGGAGTGCCCCCTTGTTTTTTGAGGGGGTTTTACAAGGAACAGGATTTCACCATATTTTTTGTATGTGCCATTAATATATTTATATAAGTTAATCATGTCCCCCCTTAGTCGTCTTTTTTCAAGGCTAAATAGGTTTAATTCTTTCAATCTTTCCTCATAACTTAAATTCTCCATGCCCCTTATTAGCTTCGTTGCTCTTCTTTGTATTTTTTCCAACTCCAGGGCATCCTTTCTATGAACTGGAGCCCAGAACTGAACTGCATATTCTAGATGAGGCCTCACTAATGCTTTGTAAAGTGGCATTATTACATCCCTGTCCCGTGAGTCCATGCCTCTTTTAATACACGACAATATCCTGCTGGCCTTTGAAGCAGCTGATTGACACTGCATGCTGTTATTGAGTTTATGATTTACAAGTACACCCAGATCCTTCTCAACAAGTGAATCCGCCAGTGTAGCTCCCCCTAGGACATATGATGCTTGCAGGATGTTGGTACCCAGATGCATAACTTTACATTTATCTACATTAAACTTCATCTGCCAAGTGGACGCCCAAACACTTAGTTTGTTTAAATCTGCCTGTAATTCATGAACATCTTCCATAGTCTGAACTATATTACATAGCTTGGTGTCATCTGCAAAAATAGAAATAGTGCTATTAATCCCTTCCTCTATATCATTAATAAATAAGTTGAATAATAGTGGTCCCAGCACTGAACCCTGGGGTACACCACTTATAACCGGTGACCATTCAGAGAAGGAATCATTGACCACAACTCTCTGGATACGGTCCTTGAGCCAATTCTCAATCCAATTACAAACTATATTTTCTAAACCTATAGTCCTTAATTTACCCATTAGGCGTCTATGGGGGACAGTGTCAAATGCCTTTGCAAAGTCCAAAAACACTAAATCCACAGCGCCCCTCTGTCTAGACTTCTGCTCACCTCTTCATAAAAACAGATCAGGTTAGTTTGACAACTTCTGTCCTTAGTAAAACCGTGCTGGCTGTCACTTATAATGCTATTTATTGTCACATAATCCTGTATATAGTCCCTCAATAGCCCCTCAAACATTTTCCCCACGATGGATGTTAAGCTTACTGGTCTATAATTACCCGGGGAAGACCTAGAGCCCTTTTTGAAAATAGGCACCACATTTGCCCTGCGCCAGTCCCTTGGCACTATACCAGTCACTAGAGATTCTCTGATTATTATGAAAAGGGGGACAGAAATAACTGAACTAAGCTCTTTAAGAATTCTAGGGTGTAACCCATCTGGTCCCGGGGCCTTGTGCACATTTATTTTATTTAATTTAGCTTGGACCATCTCTACATTCATCCAATTCAGTATATCAACTGATATATTAACAGCACTGGCACCGGCTACATCAGCTGCTCTTTCTTCTGTTGTATATACAGAGCTAAAGAACCCATTTAGTAACTCTGCCTTCTCTTGATCCCCTGTGATCAACTCCCCATTACCATTATCTAGGGGTCCTACATGTTCAGACCTTGGCTTTTTTGCATTTATATGCTTGAAGAATTTTTTGGGATTTGTTTTACTATCCCTGGCCACCTGCCTTTCATTTTGTATTTTTGCTAATTTTATTACATTTTTACAGATTTTATTAAGCTCCTTATATTTTACAAAGGCTACAGCTGTGCCCTCAGATTTGTATTTTTTAAATGCCCTTTTTTTGTCATGTATTGCCCATTTCACAGAAGGTGTAAGCCATGTGGGGTTTAATTTGAGTCGTTTATACTTATTACCTGTAGGAATAAATTTTGCACTATAATAACTCAAAGTAGATTTGAAAATCTCCCATTTATCATTTGTTCCATTATTTGACATTAGTTCTTCCCAGTCTATATCCTGAATTGCAGCCCTCATCCTGGGGAAATTGGCTTTCTTAAAATTAAATGTATTTGCCCTCCCAGCCTGCGTTTGTTTTTTACAGTATAGGTAAAATGTAACTATATTGTGATCACTGTTACCAAGGTTTTCACGAACATTGACATTCCCAACAAGATCTGCATTATTAGAAATGACCAGATCCAACAGAGCTTCACCTCTAGTCGGGTCTTCCACAAACTGGCCCATAAAATTTTCCTGCAACAGGTTGAGGAAATGTCTCCCCTTTGCAGTTGAAGCCGAACCATGACACCAATTAATATCCCGGAAATTAAAATCTCCCATTATCACTACAGTACCCGCCTGTGCAGCCCGCTCCATCTGTTTATATAGCTGAACTTCCATCTCCTCAGTTATATTGGGGGGTCTATAGATTACACCAAAAGCAATTTTTTCAGTGTTTACCTTCCTTTCTAGTTCTACCCACAAGGTTTCAACCTCCTCACAGTCTTCACCCACTATTGTCTCTTTCACACTCGCCTTCATATCACTTCTCACATACAGGCATACACCACCACCTTTCCTATTTGTCCTGTCTTTACGAAAAAGTGTAAAACCCTGTAGATTTACAGCCCAGTCATGTGAAGAGTCCAGCCATGTTTCAGCAACACCAACTATATCTATATTTTCTTCCAGTATCAAGGCCTCCAGCTCCCCCATTTTGCTTGCTAGACTTCTGGCATTTGTGAACATACACTTTAACTTGCCTGTCAGTTTTTCACTTTTATTATCAGAAATGTGATTTGACATTAATCGGTCCTTTTTATTTACACTGATGTTTTGTAACGAAAGGATCTCCTTATCTTGTTGTCTAGTCCTCTCCCCACATTCTGTTTCTATAGTAACTCGGGCCGCGGGCCCCTATTACTATAGTAACATACTTTACTTACCTTCCTGGTTCCGGATCGCAGCGGAGGTCCTGACGTCAAGCGCTGTGCGCAGCGCATGACGTCACAGTGCTATGCGCCGTGCACAGCATCGAGAGGACAGAACTCCCGCCGCGGCCGAAGAGGAAGGTAAGATTAGCCCTGACTGGCGGGGTCCGACTCCCGGGACCCGCCAATCAGCTGTTTTGAAGGGGCCGCAGCACTCGTACGAGAGCTGCTCCCCTTCATTCCGGTCACTTCATTCCGGTCACACTGTGAATCCGTGTCGGCGATTCACAGTGTGAGCGAGTAGTGAAATGAAGGGAAGCAGCTCTAGTACGAGTGCTGCGGCCCCTTCAAAACAGCTGATTTGCGGGTCCCGGGAGACACATCAGCTATTGATGGCCTATCCTGTGGATAGGCCATCAATGTTTAGGGACTGCACAACCCCTAAGCCTACGATGTAGCAGGCTTAGGGGGCCCATGAGACAGGATCACAGATTGTGTGATCCTGTCTGCTGGGCCCTGTATCTAAGCCAATCACATGGTAGGCTTAGATACATGGCCCATGTGTGATCCTGTCTGCTGGGCCCTGTATATAAGCCAATCACATGGTAGGCTTAGATACATGGCCCATGTGTGATCCTGTCTGATGGGCCCTGTATATAAGCCTACCACACTGTAGGCTTAGATACAGGGTCCAGCACACAGTAATCTTATACTGTATAAGATTACTGTCTGCTGGACCCTGTATCTAAGCCTACGTTGTGGTAGGCTTAGATACAGGGTCCCACAGACAGTATCACACATGGGCCCTGTATCTAAGCCTAACACATGTGTTACTAATCGTTTTTCTTGTGTGTTTTCTTACAGGTTCGGTCGTTGGACTACTTCGATGACAGCTTTTTTTTTTATTATCAATAAAATGGTTAATAAGGGTTGTGTGGGTTTATTTTTTATTTCAATAAAATATTTTTTCTGTGTCTTTGTGTTTTTTTTTAAACTATATTACTACCGCCTTAGTAATGGCCGCCGGCTGATTGACAGTATCCATTGCTAAGGCGGGGCTTAGTGTTAGCCGGTGCAGAGGCTAACAGTAATCCCCTTTATTACCCCAGTACCCACCGCCACCAGGGGTGCTGGGAAGAGCCGGGTACGATCCAGGAGCTGACCATCTGTAGTGATGGTCGGCCAATGGGACGGCCGCAGGCTGGTATTATCAGGAGGGGAAAGGCCAAAAACAGTGGCCCTTCCAACCCTCGTGATGCTAGGCTGCTGCTGCTTTATTGTATCTAGCTGGTTATGAAAAATGGGGGGGACCCCACGTAATTAAAAAAAATAAAAAAATAATAATAATTGGAAAGAACGATGTCGGGGCCCCCCCCCCCCCCCCCCCCAATTTTCATAACCAGCCAGTTACAACACAGCAGCAGCAGCAGGCAGCATTACCAGGGTGGGAAGGGCCACTGTTTTTGGCCTTCCCCAGCCTAATACTACCAGCCTGCGGCCACCCCGGTGCCTGCCCGTCACTACAGATGGTCGGGTACTGGTTCGTACCCGGCTCTTCCCAGTATTCCTGGTGGCGGTGGGTACCGGGGTAATAATGGGGGTTAGTGTTGGCCTCTGTACCGGCTAACATTAAGCCCCGCCTTAGTAATGGAGGTTGTCAATCAGCCAGTGGCCATTACTAAGGCGGTGATAATAAAGTTTAAAAAGATACACGCACATAGAAAAAATATTTTATTGAAATAAAAAAACACAACCCTCATTAACCATTTTATTGAGAATAAAAAAAACGCCGTCATTGAAGTAGTCCTCGAATCCGAAGTCCAACAACCGAACCTGTAAAAAAAACACAAACACACAAAAATAATCAGTAACACATAAAGAAGCAAAATTATTATTCTTACCTATCCTGGGTCCAGCGCTGGAGCCGCAATGTCAGCGAGCTGGGCCCTGTATCTAATCCAATCATGTGTGATACTGTCTGCTGAGCTGTGTATCTAATACAATCATGTGTGATACTGTCTGCTGGGGCCCTATATCTAATCGTATCTTGTGTGATACTGTCTGCTGGGCCCTATATCTAATCCGATCATGTGTGATACTGTCTGCTGAGCCACTGTATCTAATCCTATCATGTGTGATACTGCCTTCTGAGCCACTGTATCTAATCCTATCATGTGTGGTACTGTCTGCTGAGCCACTGTATCTAATCCTATCATGTGTGATACTGTCTGCTGGGCCACAGTAATCCTATCATGTGTGGTACTGCCTTCTGAGCCACTGTATCTAATCCTATCATGTGTGGTACTGTCTGCTGAGCCACTGTATCTAATCCTATCATGTGTGATACTGTCTGCTGGGCCACTGTATCTAATCCTATCATGTGTGGTACTGCCTTCTGAGACACTGTATCTAATCCTATCATGTGTGATACTGTCTGCTGAGCCACTGTATCTAATCCTATCATGTGTGATACTGTCTGCTGAGCCACTGTATCTAATCCTATCCATAGTTTATAGGGTCGTAGTGCTATAGATATGCTATGCTGTCTCCTATACACACATTTTTTTGGGGCGGACACATATGTATTGCGGCTATTTCCCCTGACATTTTAAGCCCTGAGGGTATGTTCACACGGCAGTGTCCGTTACGGCTGAAATTACGGTGCTTTTTTCAGGAGAAAACAGCACCGTAATTTCAGCCGTAAAGGCATGTGCAGGTGTCTTTCGCTGCGTCCATTACGGACGTTAAATGGAGCTGGTTTTCCATGGAGTCCATGGAAAACGGCTCCATTTACGTCTGAAGTAGTGACAGGCACTTCTTTGACGCAGGCTTCTTTTTTACGCGCCGCCTTTTGACAGCGGCGCGTAAAAAAAAATGACCGTCGGCACAGAACATCGTAAGACCCATTCAAATGAATGGGCAGATGTTTGCCAACGCTTTTGAGCCGCATTTTCGGACGTAATTCAATGCTAAAACGCCCGAATTACGTCCGTAAATAAGGTGTGTGAACCCAGCCTTAGTGACGCCCCGGCTGCTAGTGCTGCATTGTTGGGTCACTTAGGAGACCCTGCGATGCAGCTGAAAGCTGCGGACCGTCGGCCATGAGAAGTTTGCGGGGCGGGGGCCCAGTAAGAATTTTTGCATCGGGGCCCATGAGCCTTTAGCTACGCCCCTGCGTATACATCAGAATACAGCCCGTCTGTGGCCGCTGTGAAAAGGCGTATTGGCGTCACTAACGGGTTATATCATTCTTCATCTAAGCAACAATGCTCTACTTATCTGATTACCTGGTGCACACATTTACTTTTTATTTTTTGTCGTTTGTTACGATTTTAGTTGGTTCCGAATCTGCTCCTGATTCTACATTGTGGCTTGTTTTGATTCTTGGTTCTATGAACAATTCGCTAGTTTGGCTTCACATGTGAGAATATATTGGGATTGGACAAATGATTGACCAATTGTACAGCCTTTTGTAAAGAATGTATAAGGGGAAACTTATGCGAGTAGGAGTTTCTGGGATGTTTTATGGGAATTCATGGGTGGAAGGGGACAGGACGTAAATGTCCAGAGAATGAAAATTCGAGCAATGGGAAGTAAAGTTTTTTTATTTTTGACAATCCTTTATTTTGACTGCATGGCTATTTTTGAAGAGTTAGGATTTTTAGATCATGAGGTGCTATTTGTTTATTTGCTGTGTATAAAATTATTTAATTTCTATTCTAATGCTATTTAGTGAATCACAGTCAATTTATTATTACTATTATAATTGCGTAAATATGACTTTTATAGGTATACAGATAAAAGCATAACTCATAAATGTTTTGATATACAGTGCTCATATTTACTGCCAATTCTAATTATGAAACCATATTCCGTGTTTGAAAGTGAGTATGTAGCATGCCACTTTATGAAGTCAGCCATAAGAGCACGATGGTCGGCCATAAGTGCAAAATGTAATGCATCTTTCCTGTCCACATGATAGTTGCAATTATCATATGCTATGTGTCGTTTCCTACTTATATCATAGATAGCTCTCAAATTGCACCCCTATTGACTCTATTCTGTATATTTCAAATATATGAAATGAGTGATTGGCGAAGAGCAGGATAACCATATGCTGCAATATTTAAAACTTTCAAACAACAAATTGAGGTAAATGAATGTCTTTTAAGCCAGAATATGTGTTATCTCATGCAGTGCACTGAGAATATCATTTAAATATATGCAATCTTGTATATCTATCTCTTTAAAAAAAATCCAAATTCCTGTAAGAACCCATTAATTTTTTCCATTAATATTGCTGTTCTTCAACACCCGTTTGAAAGCTAGATGGATTTTTTTACTCTTATAAAGAAGAACATTGTGGTTAAAAAAAAACGCTGGATGTGATTTCAAAAAATGTCAAAATATGTCAAACGTAGATACCACTCAAGGATTTCATTAACTGAAGCTTTGGTGATAAGTGTCATCTCGTCAAAGACCCTCCCATCTCTCCAAATAGATACCAAATGTACTAATTTCCTTGCAGAGCTTGATGTTTATTGTAAAGCTGAAATTGAAAATGGCCCGTAATGGACTGAGCTTCAATCCAGGACCAATTCTGAATCTAAATTACTTGCTTTTTTCAAAAGCATTGGCAGAATAAGCTTTGTGCATCTTGTACGTAATCAACCCTTACTGTGACCCTAAATTCAACAGTCTTCATAGATTAATAATAAAATCCTCGGTTCAAACAATTATTTGCCCTGTACATTTTGTCCATTTTATTTTTAATGCTGCAAATTAAAGAACGTGATATTATTTTTTTTCATGCCAAGCATGTTTCAAAGCACCACTTATTTTTGACATCTGACCCTTTGGAATTGGTTCTTTTAATCATCTATACCAATGACAAACACTACATTTTTTTTAAAGAATGTATTTTTAATCTAATTGCTGTGTTCAGATATATGGAATACACAGGTACACTGCTCAGTACTGCTATAATGTCCCCCATGCTGCTGCTCTTTCTCAGGGTGTGCTACAGAGAGACAGGAGAGCAGGATGTTCACTCCTCTATGTGTGCTAGGTATAGGAGACATCTTAGTAGTTACACTCCTCCCATTATCTCAGGAAAAAACACGAATTAGAGGGAGAGCCTTCAGAGACTGCTAAAAAAAAAAATATACAGCAAAATACAAGTCATATAATGGGCAGAAAAAGTGTCATTCCTCATTTACACACATATGACAGCATAGTCTGAAAAATCACCTGAAATGACAGGTATGCTTTAAAGATTTGGAATAGAAATATATTTATTTACGATGAGAGGTCAAGGAATTGCAGCGTCAAAAAGTCTATTCTGATGCACCTTTTCCTGAACCCCAGCCCCCGGTGGCTAATCCGGGTCCACTCACCCCTGAACTGAAGGTACCCCTATCTGAGAAATTTTCTGATGACAGGAGGGACTTCTGACTTTTTATCTACAGCTGCCGCTTGCTTTTTTCCCTAAAGCCCCATACTTATCAAACCGACCAGGTGACGATGCGCACTGTTATTACTTTTCTGAAAGACGAGCCTCTGTCCTGAACACAAAAACTTCTGGAACAGCATAGACCTCTCCTGCTGGATCTAAATGGCTTCTCGGATGCTATTGCCATGACCTGTCCCACACAGAACAGCTTTGGCAGAGTCTACCATCCGCACCCTACATTCAAGGCCTATGGAGGACAATATTATGGATTTTTGGAGCATTCCTGCTCATATACAATGGAATGACACAGAACTAAATTTCCAATTTCGTCTACAGCTAAGCAACCAGTCCAAGGATGAATTGGCAAACACGGGTGGACATATTCTAGAGTCCATGGAAAGTCTGATCAAGTTGTCCATCCAGATCAACTGACGACTTTGTGAGTGACGTTAGAGCCAACCTAGGCCACATGGCTCATTCCTCGAACGTCTTCTGCTAGAGCCCCTAAATCTCTTCTTCTTGTGAACCTGAAAAAATGCAGATTTGCATAACTCTACCTGCTCTGACTAATGAGGAGCATCGCATGTGACAGAAAGCAAACCTCTGTATTGTGGACAACCTGGACATTTACTGAGCATCTGTTCTACCCGATCTTCTCACGTGGCTAAGCCTTTTCCTGCTTCTGTCTGTAGTGTCACTTCATGCTCCACTTCCGTTACTCGTTTTAACAAACCACTTTCCTTACAGTGGTATAAAAGCCGAATACTGGCCTCCGCAATCCCTGCTTCAGGTGCCAGTGGCTGCTCAATGGATACTATATTCACTGAGCTACACTATATTCGTCTACAACCAAAGAAAGATCCTGTTCTGGTTAAGCGAGTAGATGGTTCTACTCATGATTCTGGCCCCATCGACTGGGAGACTATTCCGTTGTCCACTACACCTCAAAATTCACATAGAGAGTGGTTACGTTTTGATGTACATTGTTTCCTGTTATAGCCCCCTGGTTGAGGACACATCACAGCAATACAATCTCCTTTCCCACTTCCTATTGCCTTTTAGATTGTCTGCCTCCGGAGACCATCTGTACCTCTGATCATTTTGAGAGGTTTACTTCCCCCAGAGATCTCCTCCCAGTTTGATCCGAATGTCAAGTTGCTTACCCCTAGCAAGTACCCTAAATTTCTGGACGTATTCTGTAAAAACAAGGCAGTCATTCTCCCTCCTCATTGGATCTATGATTGCCCTATTGATCTTCTCACAAGGGGCCAAGCTTCCTTGGCCACATTTCTCCGTTGTCTAAACCAGAATTAAAATCCCTTTGGTAATATTTACAAGAGAATCTGGATAAAGAATTTAATTGGCCTTCTATTTCTCTTGCTGGAGCCGGGTTTATCTTTGCTGAAAAAAAACAGATCATTAGCTGCGGCCATGTATCGACTACTGTGAGCTCAATAACATTACCATCGAGAACTGCTATCCCTTTCCACTGGTCGCTAAGCTCCTTCAAGGACTATGGCCTGACAGGATTTTCTCTAAATTAGGCCTGAGGGATGCTAATAACCTTGTCCCCATCCATGAAGGAGATAAGTGGAAGACCACCTTATGCACACACTATTGACGTTTTGATTACCTGGTGTTGCCTTTTGGGCTCTGTATGGACCCTGCCACTGTTCAACAATTTGTCAATTACATTTTCCAGGATTTCCTGAACATTTTTGTTATTTTTTATATGGACGACATCCTTATCTTTTCTGCATCATTGCTTCACCTAATACATATAAAAACGTTCATAACCGGCTACAGATCCATAACTTATTCGCTAAACCTGAAAAATGGGAGTTTCGTAAACATAAAGTTGCCTGGGTTTCATTTTTTCTATCCAGATGATGGAGATTGATCAAGGGAAGGTGGCAGCCATGTGGCAATGGCCGACTCCATTCAGTCGAAAGGAATTTCAAAGATTTGGGTTTTTACTAACTTTTATAGTAAGTTTATTCACAATTTCTCTGCTACTGTTCAGCCACTGAGAGCTTTCACCAGCTCCAAAGTCTCCTTTTCGTGGCCCTCTCAGTACAAAAAGCTTTTGATGCTTTCAAATACCGGTTTACTTCTGCTCCAGTGCTCATTCACCCAGATCCTTCTCTGTCGGTTATTGCTGAGGTAGATGCCTTCAAACTATCCTTTCCCAGATCGTGGGACCAGAACACCTTACCCATTTCATCAACTTCTTGTTGAGAGAAATTATGATATTGCTGATCTGGAATTATAAGTTATTAAACTGGCATTAGCAGAATGGAGGAATTCGCTGAAATAACCGGCTCCCCTGTTTACATTCTACACAGACTACAAGAATTTAGAATAACTCAGAATTCTTAAGTGGTTAAAACCTTGCAAGGCCCGTCTTTCATGTCCATGGCTGCCGGCCGCCAGGTTCACTCACCACCTGACGGCAGCAGCCATCGGTCGGAGAGCGCTGGCCCTAGTCCTCCTCCTCAGGAGATGCCAGCGCTCACTTCCACTCACCTAGGCCAGGTCCCGTAAGGCGGTATGGCCCAGTGGATCCACGAACCCTACGTGACAGTATTCCCAGGCCATGGACCCCGCTGGTCGATCCAAGAACATGACGAAGTCACAAGAGATGCGGGCGGATATGCTAGACCTCCGGTCTCGACAGGACCAACTCCTCCAGGCCTTGAACATTCTCACTAGTCGGCAGGAGGAACAAGCTGCCATTCCTCCTACTACACCTCCTGGCAGTACTGATCCTCAGACTACACCTGCTGGCAGTGTTGATCCTCATTTTTCTTTGCCACTTCCCGACCGCTATGATGGTGACGCAGGGACCTGTCGTGGATTTTTTAACCAGTACCAGATCTACTTCAGCCTGTATTCAAGGGCATTTTCGTCTGATGGCACAAGGGTCGCTTTCATCATCTCTCTTCTTACTGGCAAGGCACTTGCATGGGCGAATACCCTATCTGGACCAGAGACCCGTGACTTCCAAGGGTTCCTCCGGACATTTTGCATGGTGTTTGAGGAGCCTGGACAAGTCTCCTCTGCCGCGGCTTCCTTGCTGAACCTACGCCAAGGAGACATCTCTGTGGGCGAGTACGCCATCCACTTCTGCACCCTGGTGGGAGAACTATTGTGGAACAATGAGGCCCTGGTGGCTAAATTCTGTCATGGACTGTCTCCTAAAATTAAGGACGAACTTGCCTCTTGAGATCTGCTGTCTACCCTGGATGACCTCATCCTTCTGGCTGCTCGGATTGATAGAAGGCTCCGAGAATGGCTCCAAGAGGTTTGTCGGGAGGGAGGTCTTCCTAGTCCGGTCTCTACCTTGCTGCAACCCCTGCTGTCCTCAGATGCCAATCCTCCTAAAGAGTCTGTGAGGAGAGACCAATGTAAACTATCTACCCAGGAGAGACAATGCAGACGCACTTCGGGACTCTGCCTTTATTGCAGCCTCGGAGACCATCCTGTGTGTCTGTGTCCCCAAAAGCCCCAAAGCCTAGGGTTGGTAGGAGAGACAACCTTGGGCAAAGAAGGACTTCCGTCTAAATTGTCCATAGCCATGACCATAGTGTCCGGTGAGAAAACGCATCAGGTCTCTGCGTATCTGGACTCTGGAACCGCTGCTAATTTCATTTGTAGAGATCTAGTGGATCTTCTTCAATTACCCACCACCTCTGCAAGACCCAGTTATAGCGCCTGTGACCAAGCCGCTGAGGCTCCAAGTAGGGGCTCTCCACTCCGAGCTTCTATCATTCTATGTCCTGTCCAAGTCCGTTAACCCCGTGCTGCTGGGCCTACCTTGGCTCCAACTACATGCCCCAGTCCTGGACTGGAACTCTGGAGAGGTTCTCCAGTGGGGCTCCGAGTGTCACAGCCGTTGCCTGGTGCAGATTCGTTCAGCTCAGCCTCCTCTGACTCGGTCATTGGCAAGATTGCAGAGTCATTATGCTGCATTTTTGGACATCTTCAGCAAGAGGGAGGCGAAGATGCTGCCCCCGCAGCGGGCATATGACTGTCTTGTCGAGCTGATTCCTGGTGCATCCCTCTGTCCTTGTCCGCCTATGTTAAAGAGAACTTGGAGAGGGGCTTCATACGGAAGTCTTCCTCCCCGGCAGGAGCCGGGTTCTTCTTCGTCAAAAAGAAGGGTGGCTCCCTGCGTCCTTGTATTGACTACCGGGGTCTCAGCCAAATCACGGTGGAAAATAAGTATCCGTTGCCACTGATCTCAGAACTGTTTCATCGTATACGCGGTGCCAACCTAATCCGGATTTGCCGGGGTGACGAATGGAAGACTGCATATAACACCCGTGATGGACACTATGAATATCTAGTAATGCCCTTCAGCCTGTGTAATGCTCCTGTGGTTTTCCAGGAGTTCATTAATGACATTTTCCGTGACCTCCTCTATGTTTGTGTTGTGGTCTATCTTGATGACATATTGATTTTTTTCTCCAGATCCTATGACGCCTCAGAGACATGTCCATCAAGTTTTGCTGCGGTTAAGGGAGAATCGTCTGTACGCCAAGTTGGAGAAGTGCATGTTTAAAAAAGATGCTCTACCCTTCCTGGGCTACATTGTCTCGAATCGAGGTCTCGAGATGGATCCTGAAAAGGTAAAGTCCGTCCTGGAATGACCACGCCCTCAAGGCTTGAGGACCATACAGCGCTTACTGGGATTCGCCAATTTTTACAGACAGTTTATTCCAAACTTCCCCTCACTGACTTCTCCTATCCATAACCTCACTAAGAAGGGCATGAACGCCAAGGTGTGGACTCCTGAGGCAGAGTACGCATTCAATAGCCTGAAGAGTGCCTTCACGTCAGCCTCTATCCTCCATCCTCCAGATGTTCTCGTTGGAGATGGACGCATCCTCTGTCGGTGCTGGCGCACTCCTGTCCCAGAGAGGTTCCAAGGGCAAGTCAATGGTATGTGGATATTACTCTAAGCTCTTCTCTTCCGCAGAACGCAACTACTCGATTGGGGATCGGAAGTTACTGGCCATCAAATTGGCTCTGAAAGAGTGGAGACATCTACTATAGGGCGCAGCTCATCCCATCCTGATTTTTACAGGCCACAAGAACCTCACCTATCTTCAGACGGCCCAACGGCTGAACCCTCATCAGGCCAGGTGGTCACTGTTCTTTACCAGGTTCCAGTTTGAGCTCTATTATCGCCCGACCGACAAGAACGTGAGGGCCGATGCCTTGTCCAGGTCTTTCAAGACAGAAGACACAATGGAAATTCCACAGAACATTATTGATCCGTCTTGCATTGTCTCTGTCAATCCCCTGCAAGTTGGGGACATACCTCCAGGGAGGACTTTTGTGCGCCTAGCTGACAGAAGGAGAATCCTCCGCTGGGGACACTCCTCTAGACTGGCAGGTCACGTGGGAACCCGTAAGACCCGGGATCTGATTGCCCATCATTTCTGGTGGCCCACGCTGCCCAAGGACATTATGGACTTTGTTTCTTCCTGCTCAGTGTGTGCAGCTAACAAGGTTGCTCACTCCAGACCTGCTGGCCTGCTCCAGGCATTGTCTGTGCCCGATGCTCCCTGGCAGAATATAGCTATGGACTTTATCACTGACCTGCGCCTCTCTGCTGGATGCAGTACTGTCTGGGTGGTGGTGGATCGATTTTCGAAGATGGCCCACTCCCTTCCTCTGATCAGTCTTCCTTCTGCTCCTCAACTTGCCAAGCTTTTCATCCAACACATCTTCCGCCTGCACGGCTTGCTGCAGCATATTGTGTCTGATCGGGGGGTTCAGTTCACCTCGAAGTTCTAGAGAGCCCTCTGTGGACTCCTAGGTTTAAAGTTGGACTTTTCCTCGGCCTACCATCCTTAGTCCAACGGTCATGTCGAGAGGATCAATAAGATCTTGGAGAACTACTTACGCCACTTCATCTCCAAGCAGCATGATGACTGGGTGCAGTTGCTCCCGTGGGCAGAATTCTCCTACAATAATTACACCAACGAGTTCATAAGGAATACACCCTTCTTTATCGTCTATGGCCAACACCCACAAATTCCTCTCCTGGTGCCTGATACATTCGAGGTACCAGCTGCTGATACTGCTTTTAGGGACTCTCTGCAGATCTGGCAGCAGACTCGATCCTCCATCCTGCTGGCGCTCGACCACATGAAACGGAAGGCGGACACAAGGAGAAGAGAACCTCCTCAGTTTCTTCCTGGCACGAAGGTCTGGCTGTCCTCCAGGAATATTCGACTGAGGGTGCCATGATACAAATTTGCTCCCAGGTTCCTCTGACCCTTCAAGATCCTGTAGCAGATCAACCCTGTCGCCTACAATCTTTGGCTGCCTCCTACCCTCAGGATCCCCAACTCCTTCCATGTCTCTCTCCTGAAACCGGTGGTTCTGAACCGCTTTACCAAGACTCCTAGCCCTGCGGTTGCCTCCAGCGACCCTTCTGACATCTACGAGGTTAAGGAGATCTTGGACACCAAGAAAGTGAGAGGAAAGACTTTTTATTTGGTGAATTGGAGGGTTCACTCACCTCGGCCGGGTCCCGTAGGGTGCGCGTGCATGCTCGTGCCCGCTTTTAAAGGGGCGGCGCACGCAGCAGACTTTAATTCTAAATTAGCCCATGAGCACCCTGGACTATAAGAAGGACCCAGCCCCTTCTTGCAGTGCCTGAGCGTTGTTTGTCGTATCTTAGTTTATCTAAGCAAATGGTCTCCTAGTGTTTTCCAGTTCCAGTGTTTCCTGTTCCTGTTCCTGTATCCTGTATCCCCTGCTATCCTGGTTAACTGCCATGCTGAGCTGTAGTCGTGCTGTGCTGTATCTAGGACTGTCCTGCTTCTCCATGCCTGACGTCTACCCGCTGCCTAGTCCCAGCCGAGCCTGTCTTGCTACTGTCCGAGCTGCCACAGGTACCCTATACAAACTATAGACTGTGACCTGCGCCCTGTTGGCCATCTGCCATACCACCAAGGCGGTACGGCCCAGTGGGTCCACCAACCTTACGTGACACCATCTCCATTTCCCGATTTTCATTCCATATTACGTATCATCCTGGATCAAAGAATATTAAGGCTGAAACCTTAACCTGTTTACACTACTCTGACCTAGTCTCTCCTCATTCTGCTGTTCCAATCTTTCAAGAAAAGCACTTCCTTACTACTTTTCCCGATCTGGTAACATTTCTCACAGTCTGGCGCTGAGATAGCTTCTCCAGATTATCATCAATTTAAGAATGGTCTTCTTTTCTTCCAAGACCAAATCATTGTTCCTTCAAATCTTAGCTGAGCTGTAATCACTCAGATGCATAATACTTCCGTTACAGGCCATGAAGGAATCAAAAAGACCAGCAAACTTGTCCGCAGAACCTTTCAGTGGCCTGGTTTAGTCTCTTACTGTAGATCATTTATCAGGTCTTGTTGTCAGTGCCTGGAACACATCTTCTAATACCAGATAAATTAGGATTCTTAAAACTATACCAGTCACTTCAAAACACTCAAGCTCAATTTGTATGGATTTTATCACGGATCTGCCAGTTGCTCAGGAATACTGTGTGATTTTTCTTTTGTGGTTGTTCTTTGCTTTATTAAGATGGCTCATTTCATTCCCCTAAAGGGTTACCCATCAGCAGTTCAAACCGCTGAGATCTTCATAAGGGAAATTGTGAAATAACATGGTGTTCCTGACTGAATCCTCTCGGATTGCAGAGTTAAGCTCACGGCCTGATTCTGGAATGCTTTCTGCCAAGCTCTGAAAATCAAACTCGCTGTTCTCCAGCAATTGCTCAAACAGGCCCAGGAGAGTCACAAGTTCCATGGAGATCAATAGTGGCAAGCTTGGACAACTACTACCTATGTCCATCTATAGCTTCATCCATGGTGGTAAGGATCTCCTAAATTTTATGTAGGTAACAAGGTGCGGTTATCGGTACTCAACCTTCATTTCCCACCCCCCCCCCCCATGACCAAGAAATTGGCTCCAAGTGAAAAAAATTAATACAGTCGCTTTCAAGCTCCAATTCCAACCTCATTGTCCATCTATCCAGTTTTTCACGTAAAACTATTAAAACCGTTCATTTAAAGTCCTGTTTCTGCCAAGGAATCTTCTACTTTCAGACCTGCTGCCCTTGATAATTTGGAAGAATATGAGGTTGAGAAAATTCTTGGCTGCAGAAGGTACCATGGGATCATGCAATATCTGATGACCTGGAAGAGTTTTGCGCCTGAGGAAAATTTGTGGAAGCCTCTCCAATATCCACGCTTTAAGTTTAATCCAAAAATGTAATGCGTCTTATCGTGGTCCAAGTGGCCCCCCTTGAGGAGGGGTAATATTAGCCATAGGCTCACATGAACTTGGCAGGGTGTGTTATGGCCAGTTCGGAGCTGTGGCGTCACCATGACAAAGAAACACCACAACTTTCCTCTGCTTTTGCTGCACGGCTCCATTTGCATAATTAGATCGCAGAATCCGACATCCAGGTACAGTCTTGGGTTTATACTCTAATATGGACTGTTACATACTGTCCAGGTTGTGTGATTTTACACTGTACAGTTTATAAGAATTTGCCTAAATGCTACATTGGGGTCAGTGTATATTATTTATTTGAAGCGGGCAAAATAATCAGTTGACTTTCTCTAAAACAATTAACAATAATTTATTAATTTTGACACACATGCATTTCTATATCAGATGGCCAAAGCATTTTAGGATGAGAGAGGGAAATGCCATGTCATAATGGGATGGAAGGAGCCAACCTATGCTTTTTCAGACTAGAGAATAAGGCAGTGTCACCCTCCAATGCCAGTCTTTACAAATTAGTCAGGCAAACAAAATCATTATTAATCAGCTACCTATTATTTGACAATATAGGGTCTATAAGTTTTGGCAATAGGGGTTAACCCAGTATAGTTTTCAGTAACTTATGAACATCACAGTAAACAAATGAATACAATTTTATTGATTTTTAATTTTATACTTTAACCCCTTAACAACATACCACGTACATGTACGCAGCAGCCGTTAAGGAGAAGTAAGGAGCGGGCTCATGGGCTGAGCTTGCTCAATACTTAGCACCTCGATGCAACGGGCGGAATCAAATATCACTTTGATTATGCTCGTTTAACCTTTTAAATGCCGCGGTCAATCACAACTGCAGCATTTAAATCGTTAGAATCAGGAGCCAGCCCCCTCCGTTGTGCCACCGCCTTCCCCGCGACACGATCGCGGAGTGCCGATGGTCGTCATGGCAGCCTGGGGGCCTAATGAAGGCCCCCAACTCTGCCATCTTTGCATTCCTTTTGAAGCCCTGCCTGTGGCAAAGGAGACGGTCAGTATAGCGATATACTGAAATACATTCATATTGCAGTATATCTAGCAAGCAATCCAACGATTGCTTGTTCAAGTCCCCTAGGTGGACTAATAAAAAAAAAGTTAAAAAAATGTTCCAAAAGGAAAAAAAAAAGTATTCAAAGTTTAAAAACAAAAACCTTTTCCCATTTTTTACCTAAAGCAATGTTGAAAAAAAAATAAAAATAACATAACTGGTATTGCCATGTCTGTAAAAGTCAGATCTATTACAAGATAGTGTATTTTTTTTGTCTCCCTAAAACTTATTTATAAAAAGTGATCAAAAAGTTGCATGTACCCCAAAATTATATAAATAAAAACTACAGCTTGCTCTACAGAAAATATGCTCTCACATCTGTCAATCTTTTTTTTTTTAGCAAATAATTGTTTTTATAAAAGTGGTAAAACACCAAAAAAATATATAGATTTGGTATCGCCGTAATTATATTAACCTATAGAATAAGGTGAACATGTCATTTTTACCGCCTGATGGACGCCATAAAAAAAAAAAACAACTTGCGGAATGTCTGTTTTTGCCCATTTCACCCCACAAATATATATTTTTTCCGTTTCACAGTACATTATGTGGTACAATAAATGGTGCCATGAAATACTGCAACTTATCCCAAAAAAAACAAGCCCTCATACAGCTATGTTGACGATAAAATTAAAAATATATGGCTTTTGGAATGCGGGGAGGAAGGACTGAAATGTAAAAAAGATCTTGAATTAAAGATTACCTAACTTTTCAGGTGACTTTTGAGAACAATAAAAAGAAAAATCTAAAGGCCAAAATATGACTTGTATATGGAATTTTCCCCTCTGCAGGCTTTCTGTCTATTTCTCAGGTTTCTTTGAGCAAGTGGGTGGAGCCTAACTGCTATTGTGTCTGTCATACATTGCACACATAGGGTAGAGAACATCCTGCTCCTCAATATCTCTCTACCACATACAGAAGCTGAAGCAGCATGGAGGAAATTATACAGCAGCAATGCGCAGTGTAGCTGTGAATCCAGCTCTGGGGTGAGATATAACACTCACTAGGAAGCTGCTGCAGCGTCTGTGTGTGTCTCTCTCTTTCTCTGCCTCGGTCTCACTCTGCTCCTTCATCCTTCCTTCCCTTTCCTCAGATTTCTATGGGAAGCTGTAACCTGAACTTTCAGTGAGTTGATAGATCGTCTCGTCTTGAGGAGACAGATCAAGCAGTAAGGATGGAGGAGGGAGTAGAAAAAGGGGAATTTATATTAATAAGATATATTACTAAGTTTCTTAGATTTGCTCGTACTATTCATTTATACAAAGTTTGCTGAAACTTGAGTGACCATTTAAGTTTGACGCAGCCTCCCTTAAAGGGTGTGACGATCGCCGATCTCAGGTCACGTCACAGGGGTGAACTACACTACTGAGTTTATTAATTTACCTCATAAATCCACGCCCACCTACTCTAGATGACAGGATTATGCTAAATTACTCCCGTAGTTTCCAACACCCCAATAATTTATACCACAGTATGCTACCACCACCTATACTTATCTAGGCAATAGGGGCCTAAGTCTCTATGTTCCCTTAACACCAGTTCCTATAACACAGGTTATCTAAATTGAACATAAAATACAGGTAACGTTCCTCACCTTCGGAAGATTAAGTTCTGTAAGACTACAAGGAAGAGACTTATAAATATTTCAGATTTAATACACAATAGTGCAGTGCAATACATAAAATAGTTGTCAGAATAAAAGATAAAAAATATACATACAGTTACAATGCAATCAAACAGTTTATGAAAATAAAAGGGATAAAAGAAACAGAACAAAACCTTACTGATGTACAGCGGCGATATCCTGGCTGTGGGGACAGCTGAAAATATGGGCAGTCACTCCAACCGAGATATGGATCCCCAACGACTGACACTGACCCTCACTTCTCATGGCATTTTAAACCCAGTTTTTTCCCTCCAGTTCACTGGCTGGTGATGTCACTGAGAGGAGGCTGTTCATATGATAATGAAGGGTACTCCTCCCATTACACAGTTGTATTTCTATAGAGAAACATAAAAGTGATCATGTGTCCTTGCAGGAATCCCCTAGAAATATAATATTACCTGCATTCACCTGTGCAGACATTTACCAACCAGGGCATATCAAACACCACTATAATAGGCCCATGTTTTTAGCCAATAGCCAATCCCAGGTAGTTCCTCTGAGTGTAGGGATCTGAATTTGACATATATATGAGGGCTATTTTCCCTGATCATAACTAGCTATGTGCGTCATTACAAATATAAATTATGACGGGGTTTGCCTTGATGTATCATACTTTCTTTGAACACCATGCCATTCTCCCATGTTTCTCCTGGTCCACAGACAGACACACCACAGGCATCCATTTGCATAGCTTTAGATGTTTGGTCAGGATGTTTGGTCAGCCCTAGTGACAAATCCTTAATCAGCACATCTCGCACCTTGGTGAGGAAAGAGCCAATTAAACATTTGTCAGACAGTGGACATCCTTTGATGGCCAAAGATCTGCATTTCCTATGCAAATCAGATGTATCTTCTGTGTCAGAGGGAGTTATGAAATTACCTCCTAGTAACCTACTTTTGATTCTCTTACCTATAACACCACACCTCCCCCCTTAAGACATGGCATGGGATCATTGATATAGCCATCAATATCCCAAGCCGATCTCCGCAGCTTCCCCCTGGTGCGATAACCCATCTGCGTTGCCATGCTCACTGCCCTTTTTGTGCTGGATAGTGAAATCATATTGTTGCAAGGCTAAACTCCATCTCAGCAGCTTCCCGTTATCACCTGCTACCCTGTGCAACCAACTAAGTGGGTTGTGGTCGGTCACTACGGTAAATCTGCGCCCATAGAGGTATGCCTGTAATTTCTGCAAGGCCCATACAATGGCCAAACATTCCTTCTCTACAGTGGCATACGCAACCTCCCTCGGTAGAAGCTTTCTGCTCAAATACATTATTGGATGTTCATGCCCTTCTGGATTTACCTGGCTGAGCACTGCGCCTAGCCCATAGGCGCTGGCGTCAGTCTGCACCACAAACTTACGAGTGAAATCCGGGCTTTGCAAGACTGGGGAGCTAGCAAGGGCAGCTTTTAAAGCTGACAGAGAACTCTCGCAGTCGGCAGTCCAATTAACTATTTGAGGCTGTTTCTTCTTTGTGAGGTCTGTCAAAGGTTTTGCTAGGGAACTATAGTTAGGAACAAACTTTCTATAGTATCCTGCGGTCCCCAAAAAGGACATAACCTGTTTTTCGGTCTTAGGAGTGGGCCAGGCAGAAATTGCATCAACCTTTCCTGGCTCTGGCTTTAGTGTCCCTCCACCCACCTTGTGCCCGAGGTACTGCACTTCGGTCATGCCGATTTGACACTTTCCAGGCTTGATGGTCAGTCCTGCATCCTGGATACGCCTGAGCACCTGTGACAGGTGGGTCAAGTGATCCTCCCAGGTCTGACTGAATACAGCAATGTCATCCAGGTAAGCGACAGCAAACCCTTCAAACTTCTCTAACAGCTTGTTCACCAAGCGCTGGAATGTGGCAGGAGCATTTTTCATACCAAAGGGCATTACCTTGGACTCATAGAGTCCAAAGGGGGTGATGAAAGCGGACCTCTCCTGCGCTTCCACGGACATAGGGATTTGCCAATACCCCCGACTTAAATCCATAATTGTTAGGTACCGGGCACCGGCTAGCTGATCCAAAAGCTCATCTATGCGGGGCATTGGATACGCATCAAACACAGTGATGGTATTCAACTTCCTGTAGTCCACGCAAAATCGTGTTGTCTTGTCCTTTTTGGGGACAAGCACTACAGGTGATGCCCAGGCACTTTGAGACTCCTGGATCACGCCCAGCCCTAACATTTCCTCTATTTCTTTCTTCATGTCAGCCCTCACTTCTAGGGAAACTCTATAAGCTGCTTGCCTAACAGGTTGGTGATGCCCCGTGTCTACATGGTGAGTTGCTAGCGGAGTTCTCCCAGGTCTCCCTGTAAAAGTGGCAAGGAAGGGGTTAAGTACCTCCTGCAGCTGGAACTTCTGACCCTCAGACAGCTGTGAATTGACTACGGCATCCTCAATGGATCCTATCTCCTTTGCGGAAGCCACTAAATCCAGCAGTGTTTCACTTTCTCCCTCCTCTGGCAAACTGCAGACTGGCAGAGCGCACATATCCCGGTCATAATGCGCCTTGATCATATTCACATGAAAAACTTTGTGTTTCTTGCGAACATGATCGATCGTGACTACGTAGTCCACATCGTTGAGGCGTTGATGAATTGGATATGGGCCTTCCCATGCTGCCTGGAGTTTGTTTTGGGTCATAGGGACCAGTACCCATACCTTCTGACCCACCGCATACACTCTCTCTCGGGCATTCCTATCATACCACCTCTTCTGACTTGCCTGTGCCTGCACCATATTCTCATGTACTAGGCCTGTCAGTTCCTGCATCCTCTCTCTGAATTTCAAGACATAATCTATCACAGAGACCTCTGGTGTAACCAATTCTCCCTCCCATGCTTCTTTCATGAGATCTAGGGGTCCCCGTACCCTCCTTCCATACAGGAGCTCAAAGGGTGAGAAACCGGTTGATGCCTGCGGTACCTCTCTGTAAGCAAATAGCAGGTGCGGGAGATAACGCTCCCAGTCTCGCCCTTGGGACGCCACAAGCATTCGTAGCATCTGCTTGAGGGTCCCGTTAAACCTTTCACACAGACCATTAGTCTGAGGATGGTAAGGGCTGGCCACCAGGTGTTGCACCTGTATTTTCTTACAGAGGCACTGCATCAAATTTGCCATAAACTGGGTCCCCTGATCTGTGAGCATCTCCCTGGGAAATCCTACACGGGAAAATATGGTCAGAAGGGCGTCTGCTACCTTATCAGCCCTGATGGAGGATAATGCTATGGCTTCTGGGTAACGTGTGGCATAATCCACTACCGTCAGGATAAAGCGCTTTCCAGAACTGCTGGGTATGGCCAAGGGCCCTACCAGATCCACAGCAATCCGTCGAAAAGGCTCATCAATTATGGGCAAAGGAATGAGGGGGGCCCGGTGCACAGGTCCCGACTTCCCCATCCTTTGGCACACAATACAGGAACGGCAGTAATCTGTCACATCATTCCCCAGGCCAGGCCAGTAAAAATTGTGTTTTAAACGACTCTTAGTCTTACTTATCCCTAGGTGACCAGCTAGTGGTATCTCATGAGCCACCCGCAGGAGTTGTTCCCTGAACTGACGTGGCACCACTAGTTGCCTGTCTTTTAATGCATCCTGCTGGGGGTCAGTGGAAATACTTTGTCTATACAGTCTCCCCTGGTCCCAGGTTATTTTTTCAGTGTCCCCCTCCTCTGGGGTCCGATCAGCCAGCTGTCGCAGCTTCTGCAGACTATCGTCAGTGCGTAGGGCCGTCTGAAACAACTGACATTCTGCGTCTGTACTGGCTGATAGCAACACATTCTGACTAACTTCTGCCGCTGGCTGCGGGCTGTCAGCTGTCCCCACTTCCTCTGTAGCAGACACAGTAGGGGGCCCAGAACCCAGACACAGGTTTGTGTTACAGGCACCCTGACTGCGTGTCACAGGAGAAATGGACACAACATTCTCCCCGTCTTGGTGAACTGGTGTGTGTGTGCATGTGACAGGGATTTCATGCATGTTTATGACGTTTTCCGCTACTAAATCTACACACAAATCATTATCTGACGCTATACAATCCCCACATCCTGCATCATTGCTAGTTATACAGTCTATATCCAATGCATTGTTAGATGAGTCTAGGTTATCACTAAGCACAGAAGCATTATGTAAGTCTATAACATTGCTGGACACAGGGTCATCACATTCCATAGTATTGACAGTTTCATGATTATCATATACTACCTGCGGTGACACACATGGGGCAGCAAGTACGCTAGAGTCCTCCTCAAGGTCTGAAGAAATATATCTGGAGACTAAACGTCCCAGATCGGTTCCTAGTAACACATTAGTGGGGATTTTATCCGTCACTCCCACATCCATCATCCCTCTTCCCGCCCCCCAATCCAGGTAAACTCGTGCCATGGGTAAGGCCGGGATCAGACCACCAACTCCAGAAACAGTTAGAGTTTTTCCTGGGATAATGTCTTCTGAAGAAACAAGCTCTGGGTGGACAAGAGTCATTTCGGCACCAGTGTCCCTCAGTCCCATGGTAACCGTCTTGCCCACAGTGACCGCTTGTAAATTGTCACAAGATGCCCTCTCCCTCCCACCCACAAACAAAACTGCTGGGGACAAAATAGATGGTTTGGGCAAAGGGGTAGTTTTCCTCTTCTCTGGGCAAGCAGTGCTGATGTGCCCCACTTGGTTGCATCCAAAACACCTGCGATTATCAACAGCAGGCCTGGGAAGTGGGGCAGGGGCAACACCTCCTGGTGATCTGCGAGTAGGGGCAAAAGTGTTAATAGGGGGCTTTCCCCCTTTCCAGCCTGGAACAGCAGGCTTTCGCGCCTCTGGCGCTCTGTTGGCGGCATATACATCCGCTATCTGGGCAGCTTTATCCAGGGTCTTGGGCTCACGGTCCAAAATAAACTGTCGTACTTCCATAGGACAGGTGTGGAGAAACTGGTCCAGGATCATCAGATCCTCCAAATCTTCAAAGGTGTTGACAGCTAATCCCTGCGTCCACTGCCTGAAGTGGATCTTTAGTCCATCGGCCAGGTCTGAGTAACTGTCAGTACCCGTGCGCTGCAAAGCCCGAAATCGTTTCCTGTATACCTCTGGGGTGAGGTTAAATCGTTGGATTAAGGCCTTTTTAATAGCCTCATAATCTTGATCGATAGTTGTGGGCAGGGCTGCAAACACCTCCAGAGCTTTGCCTTTCAGCCCTGGAGTCAGATACTTAGCCCAGTCTGCAGGTGGCAGTTGGAATTGTCTGCAGACCTTTTCAAAACCTTTCAAATAAACATCCAGATCGCCGTCTTTCTCCATGACAGGGAAACGCTCTAGACGGGGTTTAAGGTTGATTGTGCCTGTGGACTCACTCTGAGGTGAGGATGAAGCACTTGGCAGCTGCATTTGGGTCAACTTGAGCTGGTACTCCCGCTCTGCCTGGCGTTCTTCTCGCTCCGCTTGACGTTCTGCAAACTCTGCTTGGCGTTGTGCAAACTCTGCTTGGCGTTGTGCAAACTCTGCTTGGCGCTCTTGCATCACCAGTTGCATCCGCATATTCGGATCACAGTTGCCAATCTGCTGGAGGATTAGAGAAAGAGAAGACTCCATACCGTTTTGAGACCTGGTACTGCTGGTACTGCCATGCCCAGCCAGTTCCTGACTGGAGTCTCCTGTCCGTTCCTCTGAGGCTGAAGTTTCCTGCTCTGGTCCCTCGGGATGGTGGAGCTGTGTATCATCTGCCACCAACGCTTGGATCAGATCCGCTTTACTTTTGTTCGTTCCGTCCAGCCTTCTCTTCTCACAGAGGACTAGCAGTTCATCTTTCCTCTTATTTCTATACACCTCTGCCATCTTATCAGCGGTTTTTTCAAAATAAAAGAAAGAAAAGAAAAAACAAGAAGGGGAAGGGAAACTGTTTTGCACGTATGTATGTTAGCTGACAAATAGTATGCACTGAGTTCTTCCTTGTGGACTGTTGTATTATTTTCAAAGATACTCCAGCCCTTAAGTGTAAAGGTTAATTTCTTAAACAAAACACTTAACGTCTTTAACAGTGTAAATGACAATAACACTATCCCACCGCTGCCACCAATCTGTGACGATCGCCGATCTCAGGTCACGTCACAGGGGTGAACTACACTACTGAGTTTATTAATTTACCTCATAAATCCACGCCCACCTACTCTAGATGACAGGATTATGCTAAATTACTCCCGTAGTTTCCAACACCCCAATAATTTATACCACAGTATGCTACCACCACCTATACTTATCTAGGCAATAGGGGCCTAAGTCTCTATGTTCCCTTAACACCAGTTCCTATAACACAGGTTATCTAAATTGAACATAAAATACAGGTAACGTTCCTCACCTTCGGAAGATTAAGTTCTGTAAGACTACAAGGAAGAGACTTATAAATATTTCAGATTTAATACACAATAGTGCAGTGCAATACATAAAATAGTTGTCAGAATAAAAGATAAAAAATATACATACAGTTACAATGCAATCAAACAGTTTATGAAAATAAAAGGGATAAAAGAAACAGAACAAAACCTTACTGATGTACAGCGGCGATATCCTGGCTGTGGGGACAGCTGAAAATATGGGCAGTCACTCCAACCGAGATATGGATCCCCAACGACTGACACTGACCCTCACTTCTCATGGCATTTTAAACCCAGTTTTTTCCCTCCAGTTCACTGGCTGGTGATGTCACTGAGAGGAGGCTGTTCATATGATAATGAAGGGTACTCCTCCCATTACACAGTTGTATTTCTATAGAGAAACATAAAAGTGATCATGTGTCCTTGCAGGAATCCCCTAGAAATAGAATATTACCTGCATTCACCTGTGCAGACATTTACCAACCAGGGCATATCAAACACCACTATAATAGGCCCATGTTTTTAGCCAATAGCCAATCCCAGGTAGTTCCTCTGAGGGTAGGGATCTGAATTTGACATATATATGAGGGCTATTTTCCCTGATCATAACTAGCTATGTGGGTCATTACAAATATAAATTATGACGGGGTTTGCCTTGATGTATCATACTTTCTTTGAACACCATGCCATTCTCCCATGTTTCTCCTGGTCCACAGACAGACACACCACAGGCATCCATTTGCATAGCTTTAGATGTTTGGTCAGGATGTTTGGTCAGCCCTAGTGACAAATCCTTAATCAGCACATCTCGCACCTTGGTGAGGAAAGAGCCAATTAAACATTTGTCAGACAGTGGACATCCTTTGATGGCCAAAGATCTGCATTTCCTATGCAAATCAGATGTATCTTCTGTGTCAGAGGGAGTTATGAAATTACCTCCTAGTAACCTACTTTTGATTCTCTTACCTATAACACCACAAAGGGGTTTTCCCATCAGGGACATTTATAGCATATCCACAGGACATGTCATAAATGTCCGATAGATGCGGGTCCCACCTCTGGGACCCGCATCTATCTCTAGAACGGGGCCCCTAAAGCCCCTTCTACCGCTCTGTGTTGCGGCTTAAGCATGTGATCTCTGACCATGAAGAAGAAAAGCGTGTAGCTCGCTGAGCTACGCTGTTTCCGTACGTCCTATAGAACTGAATGGTAGTTACGGAAATAGTGTAGCTTGCATGCTATGCTGCTTCTGTAACTGCCATTTACTACTATGAGTGTTACGGAAACAACGTAGCTCAGCCAGCTACGCTGTTTTCTTCTTCATGGTCCGAAATCACATGTTAAGCCGCAACACAGAGTGGTAGAACAGGGTTTAGGGGGCCCTGTTCTAGAGATAGATGCGGGTCCCACCTCTGGGACCTGCACCTGTCTGACACTTATGACATATCCTGTGGATATGAAGCAAAGTAAAGGATTTTGAAGCAGCACAAATCCCGAGTCTGGTGCGGTGCACGCTGTCAAGCCAGGCAAACCCACTCCGGCATGCTGTAAAATTCCAAGAAATATAGTAGAACAACAGCACACGTCTCCAGATAATCAAAGTGGTTTTATTTGTCGTGGATGTTATGACAATAAAACCACTTTGATTATCTGGAGACGTGTGCTGTTGTTCTACTATCTTTCTTAGAATATTCTGTGGATATGTCATAAATGTCCCTGATTGGAAAACCCCTTTAACTTGTCTCTCTGCTTTTTCCCCTGGTACATCATATGACCATGGTCTGGATCATATTATGCCATAGTCTATGATGTGCCTCGCAATCGGTTGTTGCAGTAACTACTGCATTTTTTTTTACTATGATCATAACTGTGGACTTTATATCATGTGCGATGATGACCTGGACTGCACAACTATGTTTCTTATCACCTGGTGGTATGGGCAACCACTTGCTACTGTGAATAAACTGCCACTGAGGTCCTTTTAATCTAAAGTTATTTAGCAAATAAGCCTGAGAAAACCAAGGCTAACCTAAATCCTATCATCAAAAGAGTACCACCAAATCACAGAGAAGTCAAAGGAAAATGGGATCCTATAGGTGACAAATGCAATCTGCTGGCCCTTTTCCCTAAATTCTTCAAACAAGTACGGTGTGGATGTGGGGGGATGCTATGGAAATTTAACATCCTCTACATGCTCTATCAAATTTGGACTTGTGTAAATATATTGACACCAGATTTCCATCTTTTACCAGCAGATTCAGCTACAAAAAAAACCACTGGAAATGTAATCGCATCATGGAATGACATCATACGACTGTTGAATACAATTTAATTATTTAAATTGATCATGCAACTTTATGTGAAATTTGTAGCCCGACTTCATGCTACAGCTGTTGGACAGTGACTGTGTTCCATGTAGCCCCAACTTAAAGGTTTTAAATTGAGCAAACCTGGAGCACCACAATAAAGAACAGCTGATATTTCTGTATAAACTCCAAATTCTGAAGAAGGAAAGAAAAACACATTAGTTTTTAGATATCCTGTCATCAGTAATATATGCAGCTTCTATAATAAGCAACTTGTCAACTAATAGAGAAGGTTGTTGTAGTTGTTCCATTAAAAAAGAATCAATATATCTACCCACCTGTATTCTTTCAAACATGTTACTACTTAAAAGCAAAATTAAACTGGATGTAACAAACTTGAGTAATTATTTAAAGCGCTTATAAATAATCGACAGGAGCAGCAAATTGACTCCTGTGGTGATTTATATGTACTGCTAAATTATATGTTTACCTTTCTCTTAACAATGATTGGAAATTCACCATAGCAACATATGTATTAAATAGCGCTGATCATCCGGTTGTATATAAACTCTGCAAGAATGTAAAGACAGAGCATCACATTAAAACTGGCTACCTGTTAACTGCATATCCATTAAAATATTGAAAATATATGGTGTTGATATATATTTATTGTGGGGCTAATTTCTCAATTGTCCTGTAATTTCAGAAGAAAAATAAATGGTAGTGTTTTAATTATCACATAGATAGCAGCATAAAATTTCACACTGGAATTGTTCAATTATGTATTTTCAATTATTATTATTATTATTTTTTTAATGTCATCTGATAGAAAGATATTGTATAATCTTAAAGGGTTGTTCTTCTTTTACAATCCCTTTTTTTTTAGTGTCCCCAAATTAAGGTGATTACGTTATTCCACTGCTGTGACCACCAGCAACCAGTTGTAATCTGCAGGGGACCCATCAGCAAGTGTTAAAGAGGCTCTGTCACCAGATTTTCAAACCCCTATCTCGTATTGCAGCAGATCGGCGCTGCAATGTAGATTACAGTAACGTTTTTTTTTTTTTCAAAAATGAGCATTTTTGGCCAAGTTATGAGCATTTTTATATTTATGCAAATGAGCCTTTCTTAAGTACAACTGGGCGTGTTTAAAGTTAAGTACAACTGGGCGTGTATTGTGTGTGTGTAACATCTGCTCGTTTTTACTTGTTTTACTAGCTGGGCGTTGTGAATAGAAGTGTATGATGCTGACGAATCAGCATCATCCACTTCTCTTCGTTACCACCCAGCTTCTGGCAGTGCACAGACACACAGCGTGTTCTCCAGAGATCACGCTGTGACGTCACTTCCTGCCCCAGGTCCTGCATCGTGTCGGACGAGCGAGGACACATCGGCACCAGGCGACAGAGGCTACATCGACTTACCTGCAAACGCCGATGCTGCTGCAGAATCAACTGTAGCCTCTGTCGCCTGGTGCCGATGTGTCCTCGCTCGTCCGACACGATACAGGACCTGGGGCAGGAAGTGACGTCACAGCGTGATCTCTCGAGAACACGCTGTGTGTCTGTTCACTGCCATTGTACACACCCAATACACGCCCACTTGTACTTAACTTTAAACACGCCCAGTTGTACTTAAGAAAGGCTCATTTGCATAAATATAAAAATGCTCATAACTTGGCCAAAAATGCTCGTTTTTGAAAAAACAAAAACCTTACTGTAATCTACATTGCAGCGCCGATCTGCTGCAATACGAGATAGGGGTTTGAAAATCTGGTGACAGAGCCTCTTTAAATAAAGCATTACATGTTGCCCATTGAAATTAGAGTCATCCACTTAATGCATGGACATCAGAGGTCCTCCAGAGAGAAAAAAATAACACACACTTTGTAGCAGCTCTCTGCTACCGCAAATAGATCTCTACCTAAAGACCTGCATTTATTAACATGTTGCCCAAATTTATGGAAACGTTTTATTTATGTATTAATTATCTGAAAATGTCATATATTGTTTTCTATAACATGTCTTTTTTTTTTAAGCCTAAATCCCCCCCCCCCCCTTCACCTTCCATGGTTCCATTAAACCAAACTTAGGTCACCATAGAATTGCCTCCTGGGGGTTTTTGCCTTCCTCTGTATCAACATTGTAGGATTATAGGTTGTACTTGATGGACCTGTGTCTTTTTCAACCTTATCAAGTATGTAACTATATGGTGATCTCGGTTAGATTCAGTAAAACTGCAGAAGCTTCGGGTATTGCGAACGTAATATGGATGCTAATTGACTGAAACCAGCTAAGGCCTGATTCACACGAATGCTGCTTATCTCGGATGTGAAAAACTGCAGTTTTTCACGTCCGAGGTGCATCTGTGCTCAGTGCTGCGGGACGCAATGTCACGCATCCACCATAGTTGAGAGTCTATGGAGTGATGCGTGATAAGATAGGACATGTCCTATTTTCCCACGGACCCTTCACACTGTCCGTTGAAACAACGGCTGTGTGAACGGGCACATTGAATTACATAGGTCCGTGGGACGGGCACTGTGTCAAAAGCTGTCCCACAGACGTTTAACACGTTCATGTGAATCAGGCCTCAGGCTACACTCAGACAGCCATAATACTGACCCATACACAAGCCATATATTTAGCAGCATGAATGGGTTTGGATGTCCTCTTGACAAAGCAGGGAAACCTTTCCCTAACAAAACTTTTGGGAAAGTTTTTTTATACTTTTTCCTGATAACAGCCAATCCTGTTCTTGGGACTAGATATATGGCTCTTGCATCGAGCTGTATTATGGCTGTCCTAACTATTGTCACAATTCTAAAGATGTGGTTACAACTCAACATAGTGTTGACCTGAAAGTGGAGACAAGAAGTCCATGTACCCTACTAGGTAACAACACTTTTAAAGACATAGAAAACACTGCTGAAGTTATTTCATGGTACAGATTAGTTATTCTGCTTTTGTGAATAAGCAAGTTATTTATGGATCCTAAAAGGAGAACATTATCACATAGTAGAGAAATGCTAACTATAATTTATAGAGTTCTATTGCAAAATCATATGGGTCCCCACCTAGTGGCTGGAAATTCAAACAGAAGCATTAGAAGCATTGCAGGTATGGATGAAAATGGCATATATCAGACAACCACCATAGTAGTTCTAGATATCAGAAAGCCACCAACTTGTTATTCACCACAAAAAGGAACATTGTTTTTGCACCTGTGTGGGCACCCCCAACCTATGGGCCCCACAGCAGCTGATATGCCTGCAATGACTATGGTTATGCACATGCTTATTAATACTATCTAATCCTCCACAGCTACTACATTTACGGAATAACTCTGCATAAACTGACTGTGCAAAATTAATTTTCTGCTACTTTAGCTTATTGTGTATCAAACACTAAACAATGCTTACAGAACTTTGGGAACGTGTCGAGAAATGACTACTGCATGCTGAAGGCTTCCTGCTGTATATTTCCCAGAAAATTCATCAAACTCTGCTAATGGATTTCACTGAAAAGACCTATGGTTATAATTACATAACCTTCATTTGCAGTAATATTTTAAACACCTCCCTAAAATTGGAAGTTAGAATGCAGCTACAAAGTGACAGGCTGCTGGCTGGATTCAGACACAAATCTGAAAAAGCATTTATGTGTTCTTAAAAATGTACACAGAATCACCCAGGCCTTAGGTTAATTTCTTAGGAAGTCGTGTAATTGATAAAATAATATTCATTTTTTTTTCTTGGTCTCACACAGGAGCTGGATTAGTGGCGATTAAGCCATTGCGAAGAGATGGCCCACCTACTATTGGCTGGGTGAGGTCAAGTGGCTGAAAGGGGTATGTGAAGCGTTTTTGCCAGTTTTCACCTATCCACAGGATAGGGGATAACTGGTAGATCAGTGGGGGTGCAGCCGCTGGGATCCCCACCGATCTGCCGCTCTATTCACTTTTTATGGGATTGACAGTGATAGCTGAGCGCTGTACCCGGCTTCTCTGTCATTCCCATAGAGAGTGGATGGAGCAGTAGTGTGCATGCTCTACCGCTTTTCCATACAGGGGAAACTTGTGTTCTATGTGGTGTTTATAGGGGACTTTTAGCCTGTGTTGTTTTTATTTCATTGTTAAGTCACAGTCAGCGGATAAAATATGCAGGAGTTGGCCCAAATGCAGCCAGGTATCCAGTTATTGTGCTTATGGTAGTCATTGGGTTGTTACTGTTGTTATTACTATCTCTGTCAGCTAATAAAAGCTGTGGGCGCCCCAACCCATTATAAAAAGGGTTTGCGTGTATATACCTTTTTTTGGAACATTAAACAGTGGGACCTAATGAAGGAGGTTTGGTTAATAGAAGAGGTTTGGCACCCAGCAGTCAGTTTTATACTGCCTACTCAAGGACTATAAGGTCTTGGAGTATAAAGTCAGTGGTTGTAAGTAGTGGTCAACTTTCTTGGCATGAGATATAAGGAAAATGGGAGGTGCAGGTACATGAACAATAAAATAAAAGGGAAATTACTCCAGGTGCACAGAAAGATGATAAAATAATATACACAATCAAATCCAGTTCATTATATTGTAAATTTGGTCTCAAACATGCTCGATTATCAGAAATGTACTGTAATTAGATTTTCTATTTAGATTTGTAGCTTATGTAAACTAGGTCTGGAACTTTTACAAAAAATATAATAAAACTGATAATAATAATTGCTTGATCAGTCGACTATGGTGCAACCAATTTTCTTTAATTGTCTAAAATCCAAAGAAATTAAATGGGTTTTCAATGTTCTGAAATTTTTCTTAAAAAGTTAGATAAAACTAAGAATCTTCTTTATTAATGTGGCAGTGTTCCTGAAATGGACAGTACTGTTGGTCATATGTACTAGTCATATTACATAGTTGCATAGTTAGTGCGGCTGAAAAAAGACACTTGTCCATCAAGTTCAACCAAGGGACAGGAAAAGGGAAGGTCAAAATTTCTACAAGTAGGAGCTAATATTTTTTCGTTCTAGGAAATTATCTAAGCCTTTTTTAAAGCCATCTACTGTGACCAGCTCCTGCGGTAGACTATTCCATAGATTCACAGTTCTCACAGTAAAGAAGGCTTGTCGCCTCTGCAGGTTGAACCTTTTTTTCTCCAGACGGAGGGAGTGCCCCCTTGTTTTTTGAGGGGGTTTTACATGGAACAGGATTTCACCATATTTTTTGTATGTGCCATTAATATATTTATATAAATTAATCATGTCCCCCCTTAGTCGTCTTTTCTCAAGGCTAAATATATTTAATTCTTTTAATCTTTCCTCATATCTTCGATTCTCCATGTCCCTTATTAGCTTCGTTGCTCTTCTTTGTATTTTTTCCAACTCCAGGGCATCCTTTCTATGAACTGGAGCCCAGAACTGAACTGCATATTCTAGATGAGGCCTCACTAATGCTTTGTAAAGTGGCAATATTACATCCCTGTCCCGCGAGTCCATGCCTCTTTTAATACATGACAATATCTTGCTGGCCTTTTGAAGCAGCTGATTGACATTGCATGCTGTTATTAATTAATTAGTTTAACATTTACAAGTACACCCAGATCCTTCTCAACAAGTGAATCCCCCAGTGTAGCTGTAAATATGGCCCCAGTTAAAAATTCTTCATCTGATGTGGCAGGTAAAGGGTCAGGTGTTAGAATTATGTGACTACTTTCAACAGCCATGCACCGATTAATATCAGACTCACTAGTAGAGCTTATGGCTCAGGAACTGGTCACAAAATTATAGCAAGTGGTGACATCAGATGGGCAAGTTGAACCGGCAGCCACATTCTTGTCAGTTACAAAATACTGCTCTAATAATAAAGAAGATTTATCAGAAAGTTGTTTATTGTTAAACAACTTTGTCTGATCTGTTAATAAAAAAAAAACCAACAGAAGCATTAGAAGCTTCTAACATTGTAGTGTAACTTTTAAAATTGCAGTGTAATTGTTGCATCATTTAGGTTTGTGAAAGATTAAAAATGGAGAAATATGCATAAGAGAAAATTAGTAAATTCAGTGAATTAACTGAGGCATTAAAAAAAGCTAATGGTAACTGGGAGAAGCAATCCATGTATTTTTGCTTTTCACTTGTGATGGTCTTGTTTTCATGCTCCTTTTTATGCCAACCCACTTACCCATTCTCTGTACTGTAATTATTAAACCTATATCAGGCCTTTTCTGCTATGTCATAGCATTCCCCCTTTTGCCTGTAAATAATTCTTCTACAATTCAGAGCACCATTATTGGGACAGTTAGAAAATGTTGTTGGATGATACATATGAAAATGTCCATCTGTTTGTATAGATGCTTATTATGTTGCAAAAAAGATTCTGTGGATTCTGCAACAAATTACTTGATCAGTGCAGTTAAGTGATTTAAACAGATCTTTTGAAATATTTAAAATTCTATCTGAATGCTACAAATCGGAAAATTAGCTTAAAATATTTAACATCTAACAATCTACCTTTAAATTGACTAACGCTCCGAACAAATCATGTTCTGTGATGCCCCATGTCACGGTCTGTGGACTGCCGTAGCGGGGAGGCAGATGGCCAAACAACAGAGCACCCAATCAATACAAAGTCCCGCACTAAGGTACGTGAATAGTCCAGACAGTGGTAGAGGCTTTAGCACAGATGGAGGTGGGTGCAGCAGGTTGCACCAGACATGGCGGATGACAGCAGGTGCAGCAGGTTTCGCCAGACATGGCGGATGACATCATGTGCAGCAGGTTGCGCCAGACGTGGCGGATGACAACAGGTGCAGTAGGACAAGACTCCAAACACTAACAGGCTCAGGAACACGAACACAGCACGAGATACAGGATACAAATAGTAGGGCACGGGTAAATACTAAGGAACCATTTGCAAGGGCTAACATGGGAATACTAACAATGATCAGGCAATGAGCAAAGGGGCAGTGCCTTTCTTATAGTCCAGGGTGATCAGGGGCTAACTACTGATGTTTTACATGTGCGCACACTGGCCCTTTAAGGCCGGGCGCGAGCGTGTGTTCCGCACCCTACGGGACACAGCAGAGTGGAGCGGAAGTAAGTGCTGGCGTCTCCTGGGGAGGAGATGCGGGCCAGCGCTCAACAGACCATGGCTGTGGCCTTCGAGGGGTGGGTAATCCCGACGGTCCGTAGCCATGGATGGTACACCCCATTGATTAATGTATCCTTCATTGTACTTAGAGCTATGGAAGTGACATGGACTTGTCCTGATCCTAGACATCTTACTACTACTTCCCCAATGTAAACCACAAACCTAAATATCAAGACTACTGAGTTTCTCATTTTGACATTCAGAACCAATTCAGCAGCCTCCGCCTTACAACCTACCAACATTTACTCTTAACCAATCAGATCAAACAATGACATTAAAATTAATAAGGTCAGGTCAGAAGAATCTACAAATAAGCAAGTGTGTACATACCATAGAGGAGCCCGTGCAGCTGATAGGTCCTATGTGGGAGCGTAGTTCAGGTTGGTTTCATCACTTTTGCTACTGGATGGACCTCCACAGGACTCTGCTTTCCAGGGAAAATGCATTGTTAATAACCATTTGGCTCGATAATTGGACTGAGGGTCATGGAAGGGAAAATAAACAGCAAGCCCTTGTATCCTGGGTGCTAAAAACCCAGTAACATAATGCAGGGCCTATAGGCTTTTTTACAGGGCCCCTATCTTTAATGTACGCCTCTGACCTCAAGTACGTTCCTACTACAAATGCCTACCCTTTTACGCTGCAATTTAAAACCTCCTAAGCAGAAGTTTGTCACTGGTGACCATTACATCAAACATAAATATTTACTGAATTTTCAATTATTTTTTTCCGATTAATTCAATAGGGTTTTTCCTAGCTATTTTTTGTGCTCAAAACCAGCCATTTTTACTTTGTTTCCTCAAAGTGGCAAACAGAAAAAGTCCTATGTCTGGTTACATGAAAAAAATAAAAAAAATACATACAATAATTAATGTAGTAAATAAATGCTAAAAAAAATTGTCTTTTTTGTCGTCTAATGAATAATATAGCTTTGCAAAACATTTTACACCTAAAGATCAGACACATGTAAATCGATGCATTTATTGTGTTCAGTTATTTCTCCATTGGGTGTAACGGGCCAGTGACATGAAAGAGTTAAATGTGTTCCAGGCAGATGAAATAGTATTCAGAAATGTGTGCAGAGTATTTATTGTGAGAGTACCGTGCAGGTTCCTCTGTGTGAAGAGGTGGCTTCTATTCATGACACGCTAGGGGTTATGGTAAGAATATGTGCTTTATATTAGTATAACCTTGTCTGGATGATATAGGAAAACTAATTTGCCTTATTTACATATGGCACAATCTTTCCAGCATTCAAGGGTTTGTCAGAACCAGGAACATTGTGCATTTCCATGGTAACAGATGGCATGCTGGCAGTATCTAGCTTGTTGCAGTTTCAACTAGGCAGGCCAGCAATTAATCAGCCATCTACATGAGCAAAATTCTTTGTGTGTGAATGGCACTGCTCCTCTGTAGTGCTGTCTGTGCTTTTACAATTTCTGTATTCCTGCCGTGTGAATTACTTTTTGGTCTTTTGTATTAATTTTCCATTGCGCTTCCAAAGCCATGAAGCAAAGAATGTTTTAAAAAAAAAAAATCAACTGTGACCTGCAATATATTTCCCCAGCACCTTAACCTTGAGAAATGGCTTCCTATACCTGAAAATAATGCTCAACAGTTTAATATAGAAATGCATATGCTTTAATTCATTTCTGCAGATAAAATATAATTTAAAAAAAATTCATATTCCTCTATAGACAATAAAAGATATTAGTCTACTTCTCCGCGTGTTGCCACTGCGGATTAAAAAGTTTATATTGGAACAGTTATGGGAAAAATCTTTAAAGTCCCACGGTCGTATTTAAAATATGATTCATGTACAAAATGGAATGTATTACATAAAACAATAAGTGGAATGGAAATTTTGTAACAGAAAAGCTCAATTCATTAAATATATAGAGGTTTCTGCTGAAAAAAAACACAAAAATTACCTCCAGTAACAACCTGAATTTACCATGACCCCTTCACTGCCATTGACAACATGGGAATGTAAAATGAACTCCTTCACTGCTTAGACCACCAAGGAATTTGCAATTCACTCTTTATATAACCTAAATGACCAGGAATTTTGTCATTCTAAAACAAAATCTGTCGAATAATGCCGAAGGAGGGGCCTACTTTGCTTGTTGCCCATTTTCTACAATACTAGCCCTGTTTGGGGGTTCAGAAGACAGTGTAGGCATACTGCCGTCTAGCTCCAAGGGCAACTAGCGGGATTCTGGAGGAAACTTTTTAAATTTAATAGAGAAAAATAAAAGATGTCACTCAAAATCATTACAAAGTATGGAAAGTAATATATGTGTGAAAAAAGACTTGAGGTTAAAAGTTTTACTTTAAATCATATGTATGCAGCTAAATTGAACCTGAACAAATTCTACCGAAGTGCTTAGAGGACTACCCCCATCATCACTGCTCCAGTCCGTGGATTCCACATACACGATACAAATGGTTCAGCTCATTGCACATTTTGCATCCAATGGAATCTATATACTGTAATTTGGCAGGTTTTACTTGTGGCACAATCTATATCACAAGTTCTTGCTTACATGAAGACCTAAAGACCACAAAGGTCAATGTATCTTTTTAGTCTGTACAACCAAAGGTATATGTGCATAACATTCCATTCACTATACACTAAAAGGAAAAAAGTGACGTACTGCAATACCAAATAACATTTTTGTCATCTCATTTTATTCTCCTGTCTTTTTGCTATAGTATCGGTCTTTTTGGTATTACATCACTTTTATAATATTCTGACAACTCTCTTCTATCGACTGCCCATTTTAGAGCCTTACGGACTTGGGGTACCAAAACACAGAGATCTCATGAAATCTTCCTGCGTGCATCCGACATAGCATTACATCATCTGCACCTGCAACAAGCGATAACTGTCTAGTCTTTTGTGCACAGAAATACTGATAGTTAGGTATAACAACATGTTAAAGGCAGTCTGTAGTATCTTGCCCTGATAAATGGATGGTTTGTCACTCCACTGTGCAGGAGCTGAGTGTGTCATGCTACGGAAGAAGCAGTCAAAAAACATACTCTTGGATCTCTTCATAGCATGACCCCTGATAACATTTTAGGCATGGGACATTGATCCTAAGATATACACAAAGGTCATTTTCCGTTTTTGTTCAGAAATATAATTTAAAGAATGATCTGTAGAGATTAGCGAATTGTGTCTACAAAAATTAAATTTGTTAAAAATTTCCCTAAAGTTTGGATTTTTGCGAATCCAAATCTTTTGGGTTTTGTCCTGCACGAATTGCTTAAAATGAAGGCATTTTACAGATCAGAAAAAAATCAAGAAGACCGAGAAGGATCACATGACGTCGGGCAGCAGCGCGGTGGGTTTCTACATAATGCCTTGTAGGCAGCCCTTTCTCTAGCATAGACTATAATGATGAACGGTATAGGTGTGAATCATCAGCCATTATAAACAAAACAACCAGGAAACGCTGATGCACATAGTGAATTTGTGTTAGTGAGTGTGTTTCATAGTAAGGAGAAAAGAATAGATAGTTAGATTTATAATAATTTTATAGAGAGACACGGGGGCATAGCTAAAGGCTAATAAGCCCTGGTGCAAGAATTCAGCTTGGGCCCCCCTACCCCTCCCCAACACCACAAGACCCCTGCCGCGCCTATGGCCAGCCGCCTTGCCCAACAGCCCCCCCAGTTTACTTCCCCCCCATAGCCGCCCCCACACAGTATAATGCCCCCCGTAGCTGCCCCATACAGTATAATGCTCCCTGTAACTGCCCTCATACAGTATAATGCTCCCCATAACTGCCCCTATACAGTATAATGCTCCCTGTAGCTGCCCCCCCCACACAGTATAATGCTCCCATAGCTAACCCCCACACAGTATAATGCCCCAATACAGTAAAATGCCCCCGTAGCAGACCCCATACAGTATAATGCCCCTCATAAATTCACCATTCAGTATAATGCCCCATAGCAGCCCCATACAGTATAATGCCCCTCATAGCTGCCCCCACACAGTATAATGCCCTCCTTAGCAGCCCCACACAGTATAATGCCCCCATACAGTATAATGGCCCCTTTAGCTGCCCCCATACAGTATAAAGCCCCCATAGCTGTCTCCCTACAGTGTAATGCCCCCATAGCTGCCACCATATCAGCCCCCCCAACAGTATAATGCCCCCATACGGTATAATGTCCCTCATAGCTGCCACCATATCAGCCCCCCAGACGGTATAATTCCCCTCATAGCTGCCACCATATCAGCCTCCCATACAGTAATGCCCCTCATAGCTGCCACCATATCAGCCTCCCATACAGTAATGCCCCTCATAGCTGCCACCATATCAGCCCCCCTCCTTATACAGTATAATTCCTTCATATGTGCATAATAGAAAAATAATAAAGTTACTTACCTATCCCCGTTCCCACGACGGGTGGAGGAGGAGATCCTTCTCCTTCTTTGCCCTGTGTTATGAGTGATTCAGCGCAGACAGGCGAGATGACGTCACTAATTCGCGCCTGTCTGCGCCAAGCCGCTAATAGCTCACGGCAGTGAATACTGGAGGAAGGAGCCGTCAGCTCCTTGCTCCAGGATTAAATTCAACTGGATCTGCGTCCTGAGGACGCAAATACAGTTGGAAGCAGGGCCTCGGTGAGTGGTTTGCGACCCCCCTGGGGTCTTCACACAGTACAATACAACACACATACATTACGGGCCCCCTCTGCAGCTCACCTGCAGTCTTCCATGCTCTTCCGCATCGGCTCTTCCACAGTGGTTGAAACGCCCCCTCTCGTGACACTGTGACCATGTGACTGTGACGTCTAAACAAACCATGCCCGTAACCAGGAAGTGCCGGCATCACGGCACATACAAACTTTGTATTAGCGCGCTGCATGGCAACGGGGGCCCTGCGGGCCCCGCAGGCTTGTGGGCTCGGTCACATCTGCAACCACTGCGACCCCTATAGCTACGCCACTGGAGAGACATATTTTAGGCAGAGATAGGAGTCAGTCAGTATGTTAGTTGGACAGGCAGCCATTGCTGTTTATTAGTGCTGCTGCAGCTATACAATTCTTACATTATTTTGTGAATCAACAATCTTCATCACATCATACACAAATAATTTTTAATAATATTAATGGACGTGATGTCAATCGTTGTTTTGCATATATCTGATAGTGCCACCAAAAATTATGGTATTCTGCCTCAAGCATTTATACAGCACCTTTATACTTTAGTCTGTATCTAAGTGCCAATTTATTTTCAAATTAATAGATTTTAATTTAAATCTTGGTGCTGCTGCTTGCTGATACAGATGTCATGGATTTACGTCACTAATTGTTTTGCATATATCTAATTGCTAATAATAATGCCACTAAAGATTGGCATAGTATTTTGCATCAAGCAGTTATAAAGCGCTGTTATATAATCAGTCTTTGTTCAAGTGACAATTTGTTTTCAAATAAATAGAGTAAAAAGCAATTTCTTCTTCACTTTCCAGAACGATAAGTCACTGGCATATGTAGTCGCGTCAGTGGAAGTGGTGGATAATATATATCTAAATATTTTTCTTTCTTTAAAATAACACCCAACCTGATGCTACTCCCCAAAATGGGATCATTTTTGGACTGCTTGTTAAAAAGCCATTGCTTCTTCCGATACCACCATGTGTGTATAAAATCGGCAGGCTTCTGCCCCCAAAAAAGGGATAATTTGTGGACCGTTTGTTGAGAAATACGGTGCGTGACTGCCTGGCATCCTCCCCAACGCGCATTTTGTCGTGTCAAGCCCCCCCCCCCCCAGAGGAAACACGCGTCGTGGAGGACGCCAGGCAGCCATAGACAGTATTTATGGGTAGGCAGCAACTACCACTGAGCTTTACTCCATTTTAATTATTTGTTTACCCAGAAGGGACCATTACAGTTCTCATTCCTTTCACTAACATCTAGTTATGGCACATCTAACTAATCAGAATGACATGGCTATATAATTATATGGTCCTTCTTGTAACAGTTGTCAAGTTAAAACAAATTGTTTGGGTGTAGAAGACATTGCTATTTACTACTGCGTGTACCCACCCACATTTATTTATTTGGCTGTAATTGGGTCTGGTCACTAACTGCAACTTATTCTCTTTGTTTTTTTGTATGTATTTATAAAGTGATTTTTATGAAATTGTATTTTTATGCACCTTTCAACATTTGTGGTGTTGTGTGATTTTTCACTCCATCTTTGTGTAGTTTTGGTGCTTTGACTTTTGAGTGAAGTCCGATATTAAGTGTAACCCATGCTATTAGCCCTAGTAACTGTATGTATAATTAATGGGGCAAAAGAGTTGTTTCTTCGGTATCGGCATATCTTCACTAGCGTAGCTAGGGCGGGACTGCCAGTGCAAGTGCCGCAGGTGCCCAGGGGGGGGACGGACACTAACAAGACCTTTATGATCAGTCCTGTGGTATATTAGATTATGGGGAAATAACATCCTTAGATAATTTTTTTTACACTCTGTAGACTAATAACTCTTTCACGCTCAAACTTTTCATGTATTAACTGATGCAGTAAATGTAGACACAAGCTTAATTTCTTGCTAATTTTCACATTTAATCTTATGTTTTTTCAAGAAAGATCTGGCCTAGGATCAATTCTGTAACACTTCATTAAAATATGCACCTAACTGTTTGTGCCTTTCCATCTGTCCATGTAACCAGGTATAATCTCATAACATGTTTGACATAGTTTTGTAGAGGGAGATCTGGACACCTTCATTATGATGGCTGTTTTTCAGTGAATGTTTTTCCAGGGAGAGCCTGGTTTCATCAAAGTATTGGCCATGCTACAGCTATAAACTGGACGTGCCATTAGATGTGTTCTTGAGGCAGTTCACGCTGTTGATAAAACAACTGGAATGGACTACTCCAGGCTCCAAATACAAAATGTAATTCAGCTGGTAATGAGACGTGCAAATTGCCCTTTTTAAGGTTTTTTTTTAAATATATTTTTTGTATTCATATTCTAGACGCCCTTCTGTAGATGTCACTTTGAGTAGTGAAAAAGGAAAGCTTCGCCTGCATCCTGCCTGGCTGGGGGGAGGTTGATTCTGTTTTATGTGGATAATTATTTTAACCTTTATAACACATCCAGACCTGGTAGGTCTAGTTTCTTGCATTTACCCTGACATTTACATCTCCTTTGTACAGTTGTAGCACAACGCTCCACTGCCATGTCAGTTCATGGTCACAGGGGTCTCTAACATTTCTACCACCCCGCAATCCGCAGTCTAAAATGCTATTATTAAGACCTATGATGCCTAAAAATCAGATTGCATGGTTATGACTAGAGTGCTGTAGCCTTAAATAGTCCTCCAACTGTTTTGAATGCTATTATTAAATGTCCTGGGGAAATGCAAAAATTACCCAGTGATCCCCAGACTTAATTTTATTTAAGCATTCTGCAGAGTTTAGAGGTCTGTAATATATTCCTTGGACTCAGACTCTGGTTTCTAAAATGCATGTATTTTTGTTATACTTTTTGCTTAATGTATGTATACAATACTAATATTAACACCTCTCATTTCAAGTGGATTGACACAACATTGGATAAACTATTTAAAGTCATTTTACACAAATTTAGATTTTTTTTTTTCTTTATTTATTCAGATGTACTAAGAACCCAGACGTATTGTAGCATTGCCTAAATAA